>NW_027101880.1:0-88838 GCF_035609145.1 Eleutherodactylus coqui | reverse complement strand
TCAGATAATACATATATAAACAGTCACCAGAGATAATATAGATATAACAGTCACCAGAGATAATATATATATAACAGTCACCAGAGATAATATATATATATAACAGTCACCAGAGATAATACATATATAACAGTCACCAGAGATAATATATATATAACAGTCACCAGAGATAATATATATATAACAGTCACCAGAGATAATATATATATAACAGTCACCAGAGATAATACATATATAACAGTCACCAGAGATAATACATATATAACAGTCACCAGAGATAATATATATATAACAGTCACCAGAGATAATACATATATATAACAGTCACCAGAGATAATAACTTATATAACAGTCACCAGAGATAATAATATATAACAGTCACCAGAGATAAATATATATATAACAGTCACCAGAGATAATATATATATAACAGTCACCAGAGATAATACATAATATAACAGTCACCAGAGATAATACATATATAACAGTCACCAGAGATAATACATATATAACAGTCACCAGAGATAATACATATATATAACAGTCACCAGAGATAATACAATATATAACAGTCACCAGAGATAATATATATATAACAGTCACCAGAGATAATACATATATAACAGTCACCAGAGATAATATATATATAACAGTCACCCAGAGATAATACATATATAACAGTCACCAGAGATAATATATATATAACAGTCACCAGAGATAATAATATATATAACAGTCACCAGAGATAATACATATATAACAGTCACCAGAGATAATAATATATAACAGTCACCAGAGAAATATACTATATAACAGTCACCAGAGATAATACTATATATAACAGTCACCAGAGATAATTATATATAACAGTCACCAGAGATAATACATATATAACAGTCACCAGAGATAATATATATATAACAGTCACCAGAGATAATACATATATAACAGTCACCAGAGATAATACATATATAACAGTCACCAGAGATAATATATATATAACAGTCACCAGAGATAATACATATATAACAGTCACCAGAGATAATATATATATAACAGTCACCAGAGATAATACATATATAACAGTCACCAGAGATAATACATATTATAACAGTCACCAGAGATAATACATATATAACAGTCACCAGAGATAATATATATATAACAGTCACCAGAGATAATATATATATAACAGTCACCAGAGATAATACATATATAACAGTCACCAGAGATAATATATATATAACAGTCACCAGAGATAATACATATATAACAGTCACCAGAGATAATATATATATAACAGTCACCAGAGATAATATATATATAACAGTCACCAGAGATAATACATATATAACAGTCACCAGAGATAATAATATATAACAGTCACCAGAGATAATACATATATAACAGTCACCAGAGATAATATATATATAACAGTCACCAGAGATAATACATATATAACAGTCACCAGAGATAATACATATATAACAGTCACCAGAGATAATACTATATATAACAGTCACCAGAGATAATATATATATATAACAGTCACCAGAGATAATACATATATATAACAGTCACCAGAGATAATACATATATAACAGTCACCAGAGATAATATATATATAACAGTCACCAGAGATAATATATATATAACAGTCACCAGAGATAATACATATATAACAGTCACCAGAGATAATATATATATAACAGTCACCAGAGATAATATATATATAACAGTCACCAGAGATAATACATATATAACAGTCACCAGAGATAATATATATATAACAGTCACCAGAGATAATACATATAATAACAGTCACCAGAGATAATACATATATAACAGTCACCAGAGATAATATATATATAACAGTCACCAGAGATAATACATATATAACAGTCACCAGAGATAATATATATATAACAGTCACCAGAGATAAATAATATATATAACAGTCACCAGAGATAATATATATATATACAGTCACCAGAGATAATACTATATATAACAGTCACCAGAGATAATATATATATAACAGTCACCAGAGATAATACATATATATAACAGTCACCAGAGATAATACTATATATAACAGTCACCAGAGATAATATATATATAACAGTCACCAGAGATAATACATATATAACAGTCACCAGAGATAATACATATATAACAGTCCACCAGAGATAATACATATATATAACAGTCACCAGAGATAATATATATATAACAGTCACCAGAGATAATACATATATAACAGTCACCAGAGATAATATATATATAACAGTCACCAGAGATAATATATATATAACAGTCACCAGAGATAATATAGATATAACAGTCACCAGAGATAATACATATATAATAACAGTCACCAGAGATAATACAGATATAACAGTCACCAGAGATAATATATATATAACAGTCACCAAGAGATAATACATATATAACAGTCACCAGAGATAATACATATATAACAGTCACCAGAGATAATACATATATAACAGTCACCAGAGATAATATATATATAACAGTCACCAGAGATAATACATATATAACAGTCACCAGAGATAATACATATATAACAGTCACCAGAGATAATACATATATAACAGTCACCAGAGATAATATATATATAACAGTCACCAGAGATAATATATATATAACAGTCACCAGAGATAATACATATATAACAGTCACCAGAGATAATACAGATATAACAGTCACCAGAGATAATATATATATAACAGTCACCAGAGATAATACATATATAAACAGTCACCAGAGATAATACATATATAACAGTCACCAGAGATAATATATATATAACAGTCACCAGAGATAATACATATATAACAGTCACCAGAGATAATATATATATAACAGTCACCAGAGATAATATATATATAACAGTCACCAGAGATAATACATATATAACAGTCACCAGAGATAATATATATATAACAGTCACCAGAGATAATACATATATAACAGTCACCAGAGATAATATATATATAACAGTCACCAGAGATAATATATATATAACAGTCACCAGAGATAATACATATATAACAGTCACCAGAGATAATACATATATAACAGTCACCAGAGATAATATACATATATAACAGTCACCAGAGATAATACATATATAACAGTCACCAGAGATAATACTATATATAACAGTCACCAGAGATAATATATATATATAACAGTCACCAGAGATAATACTATATATAACAGTCACCAGAGATAATACATATATAACAGTCACCAGAGATAATATATATATAACAGTCACCAGAGATAATACATATATATAACAGTCACCAGAGATAATACATATATAACAGTCACCAGAGATAATACATATATAACAGTCACCAGAGATAATATAAAGATATAACAGTCACCAGAGATAATACATATATAAACAGTCACCAGAGATAATACATATATAACAGTCACCAGAGATAATACATATATAACAGTCACCAGAGATAATACATATATAACAGTCACCAGAGATAATATATATATAACAGTCACCAGAGATAATATATATATAACAGTCACCAGAGATAATACTATATATAAACAGTCACCAGAGATAATACAATATATAAACAGTCACCAGAGATAATACATATATAACAGTCACCAGAGATAATATATAATATAACAGTCACCAGAGATAATATATATAATAACAGTCACCAGAGATAATATATATATAACAGTCACCAGAGATAATATATATATAACAGTCACCAGAGATAATATATATATATAACAGTCACCAGAGATAATACATATATAACAGTCACCAGAGATAATACATATATAACAGTCACCAGAGATAATACATATATAACAGTCACCAGAGATAATACAGATATAACAGTCACCAGAGATAATATATATATAACAGTCACCAGAGATAATATATATATAACAGTCACCAGAGATAATATATATATAACAGTCACCAGAGATAATACATATATAACAGTCACCAGAGATAATAAATATATAACAGTCACCAGAGATAATATATATATAAACAGTCACCAGAGATAATACATATATAACAGTCACCAGAGATAATATAATATATAACAGTCACCAGAGATAATATATATATAACAGTCACCAGAGATAATATATATAACAGTCACCAGAGATAATACATATATAACAGTCACCAGAGATAATACATATATAACAGTCACCAGAGATAATACAATATAACAGTCACCAGAGATAATATATATATAACAGTCACCAGAGATAATACATATATAACAGTCACCAGAGATAATATATATATAACAGTCACCAGAGATAATATAATATATAACAGTCACCAGAGATAATACTATATAAAGTCACCAGAGATAATATATATATAACAGTCACCAGAGATAATACATATATAACAGTCACCAGAGATAATAATATATATAACAGTCACCAGAGATAATATATATATAACAGTCACCAGAGATAATACAGATATAACAGTCACCAGAGATAATATATATATAACAGTCACCAGAGATAATACATATATAACAGTCACCAGAGATAATATATATATAACAGTCACCAGAGATAATACATATATAACAGTCACCAGAGATAATATATATATAACAGTCACCAGAGATAATACATATAATAACAGTCACCAGAGATAATATATATATAACAGTCACCAGAGATAATACATATATAACAGTCACCAGAGATAATATATATATAACAGTCACCAGAGATAATATATATATAACAGTCACCAGAGATAATACATATATAACAGTCACCAGAGATAATACATATATAACAGTCACCAGAGATAATACATATATAACAGTCACCAGAGATAATATATATATAACAGTCACCAGAGATAATATATATATAACAGTCACCAGAGATAATATATATATAACAGTCACCAGAGATAATACATATATAACAGTCACCAGAGATAATATATATATAACAGTCACCAGAGATAATACATATATAACAGTCACCAGAGATAATTACAGATATATAACAGTCACCAGAGATAATACATATATAACAGTCACCAGAGATAATATATATATAACAGTCACCAGAGATAATAATATATAACAGTCACCAGAGATAATATATATATAACAGTCACCAGAGATAATACATATATATAACAGTCACCAGAGATAATACATATATAACAGTCACCAGAGATAATATATTAAACAGTCACCAGAGATAATAATATATAACAGTCACCAGAGATAATACATATATAACAGTCACCAGAGATAATTATATATATAACAGTCACCAGAGATAATATATATATAACAGTCACCAGAGATAATACTATATAACAGTCACCAGAGATAATATATATATAACAGTCACCAGAGATAATACATATATAACAGTCACCAGAGATAATACATATATAACAGTCACCAGAGATAATATATATATAACAGTCACCAGAGATAATATATATATAACAGTCACCAGAGATAATACTATATATAACAGTCACCAGAGATAATACATATATAACAGTCACCAGAGATAATACATATATAACAGTCACCAGAGATAATATATATATAACAGTCACCAGAGATAATACATAATATAACAGTCACCAGAGATAATACATATATAAACAGTCACCAGAGATAATACATATATAACAGTCACCAGAGATAATATATATATAACAGTCACCAGAGATAATACATATATAACAGTCACCAGAGATAATATATATATAACAGTCACCAGAGATAATACATATATAACAGTCACCAGAGATAATATATATATATAACAGTCACCAGAGATAATACATATATAACAGTCACCAGAGATAATACAGATATAACAGTCAGATAAAGTCACAGAGATAATATATATATAACAGTCACCAGAGATAATATATATATAACAGTCACCAGAGATAATACATATATAACAGTCACCAGAGATAACATATATAACAGTCACCAGAGATAATATATATATAACAGTCACCAGAGATAATATATATATAACAGTCACCAGAGATAATATATATATAACAGTCACCAGAGATAATACATATATAACAGTCACCAGAGATAATATATATATAACAGTCACCAGAGATATATATATATAACAGTCACCAGAGATAATACATATATAACAGTCACCAGAGATAATACAGATATAACAGTCACCAGAGATAATATATATATAACAGTCACCAGAGATAATATATATATAACAGTCACCGAGATAATACATATATAACAGTCACCAGAGATAATACATATATAACAGTCACCAGAGATAATAGATATATAACAGTCACCAGAGATAATACATATATAACAGTCACCAGAGATAATACATATATAACAGTCACCAGAGATAATATATATATAACAGTCACCAGAGATAATATATATATAACAGTCACCAGAGATAATACATATATATAACAGTCACCAGAGATAATATATATATAACAGTCACCAGAGATAATATATATATAACAGTCACCAGAGATAATACATATATAACAGTCACCAGAGATAATATATATATAACAGTCACCAGAGATAATATATATATAACAGTCACCAGAGATAATACATATATAACAGTCACCAGAGATAATATATATATAACAGTCACCAGAGATAATACATATATAACAGTCACCAGAGATAAGACATATATACAGTCACCAGAGATAATATATATAACAGTCACCAGAGATAATACATATATAACAGTCACCAGAGATAATATATATATAACAGTCACCAGAGATAATACAATATAACAGTCACCAGAGATAATATATATATAACAGTCACCAGAGATAATACATATATAACAGTCACCAGAGATAATACATATATAACAGTCACCAGAGATAATATATATATAACAGTCACCAGAGATAATACATATATAACAGTCACCAGAGATAATATATATATAACAGTCACCAGAGATAATACATATATAACAGTCACCAGAGATAATACATATATAACAGTCACCAGAGATAATAATATATAACAGTCACCAGAGATATATATATATAACAGTCACCAGAGATAATATATAACAGTCACCAGAGATAATACATATAAACAGTCACCAGAGATAATATATATATAACAGTCACCAGAGATAATATATATATAACAGTCACCAGAGATAATACATATATAACAGTCACCAGAGATAATACATATATATAACAGTCACCAGAGATAATACATATATAACAGTCACCAGAGATAAATACATATATAACAGTCACCAGAGATAATATATATATAACAGTCACCAGAGATAATATATATATATAACAGTCACCAGAGATAATACATATATAACAGTCACCAGAGATAATACATATATAACAGTCACCAGAGATAATATATATATAACAGTCACCAGAGATAATAAATATATATAACAGTCACCAGAGATAATATATATATAACAGTCACCAGAGATAATACATATATAACAGTCACCAGAGATAATACATATATAACAGTCACCAGAGATAATACATATATAACAGTCACCAGAGATAATATATATATAACAGTCACCAGAGATAATACATATATAACAGTCACCAGAGATAATACATATATAACAGTCACCAGAGATAATAATATATAACAGTCACCAGAGATAATACATATATAACAGTCACCAGAGATAATATATATATAACAGTCACCAGAGATAATACATATATAACAGTCACCAGAGATAATAATATATAACAGTCACCAGAGATAATACATATATAACAGTCACCAGAGATAATATATATATAACAGTCACCAGAGATAATACATATATATAACAGTCACCAGAGATAATATATATATAACAGTCACCAGAGATAATACATATATAACAGTCACCAGAGATAATACATATATATAACAGTCACCAGAGATAATACATATATAACAGTCACCAGAGATAATATATATATAACAGTCACCAGAGATAATATATATATAAACAGTCACCAGAGATAATATATATAACAGTCACCAGAGATAATATATATATAACAGTCACCAGAGATAATACATATATAACAGTCACCAGAGATAATACATATATAACAGTCACCAGAGATAATATATATATAACAGTCACCAGAGATAATACATATATATAACAGTCACCAGAGATAATATATATATAACAGTCACCAGAGATAATACATATATAACAGTCACCAGAGATAATACATATATAACAGTCACCAGAGATAATATATATATAACAGTCACCAGAGATAATATATATATAACAGTCACCAGAGATAATATATATATAACAGTCACCAGAGATAATACATGTATAACAGTCACCAGAGATAATATATATATAACAGTCACCAGAGATAATACAGATATAACAGTCACCAGAGATAATACATATATAACAGTCACCAGAGATAATACATATATAACAGTCCCCAGAGATAATACATATATAACAGTCACCAGAGATAATATATATATAACAGTCACCAGAGATAATACAGATATAACAGTCACCAGAGATAATATATATATAACAGTCACCAGAGATAATACATATATAACAGTCACCAGAGATAATACATATATAACAGTCACCAGAGATAATACATATATAACAGTCACCAGAGATAATACTATATATAACAGTCACCAGAGATAATACATATATAACAGTCACCAGAGATAATAATATATAACAGTCACCAGAGATAATATATATATAACAGTCACCAGAGATAATACATATATAACAGTCACCAGAGATAATATATATATAACAGTCACCAGAGATAATACATATATAACAGTCACCAGAGATAATATATATATATAACAGTCACCAGAGATAATATATATATAACAGTCACCAGAGATAATACATATATAACAGTCACCAGAGATAATATATATATAACAGTCACCAGAGATAATACATATATAACAGTCACCAGAGATAATATATATATAACAGTCACCAGAGATAACTATATATAACAGTCACCAGAGATAATACATATATAACAGTCACCAGAGATAATACATATATAACAGTCACCAGAGATAATATATATATAACAGTCACCAGAGATAATACAGATATAACAGTCACCAGAGATAATATATATATAACAGTCACCAGAGATAATATATATATATAACAGTCACCAGAGATAATAACAAATATATAACAGTCACCAGAGATAATATATATATAACAGTCACCAGAGATAATACATATATAACAGTCACCAGAGATATACAGATATAACAGTCACCAGAGATAATATATATATAACAGTCACCAGAGATAATACAGATAAACAGTCACCAGAGATAATACAATATAACAGTCACCCAATATATATATAACAGTCACCAGAGATAATATATATATAACAGTCACCAGAGATAATACATATATAACAGTCACCAGAGATAATATATATATACCAGTCACCAGAGATAATACATATATAACAGTCACCAGAGATAATATATATATAACAGTCACCAGAGATAATATATATATAACAGTCACCAGAGATAATACATATATAACAGTCACCAGAGATAATATATATATATAACAGTCACCAGAGATAATACATATATAACAGTCACCAGAGATAATACATATATAACAGTCACCAGAGATAATACAGATATAACAGTCACCAGAGATAATATATATATAACAGTCACCAGAGATAATATATATATAACAGTCACCAGAGATAATACTATATATAACAGTCACCAGAGATAATATATATATAACAGTCACCAGAGATAATACAGATATAACAGTCACCAGAGATAATACATATATAACAGTCACCAGAGATAATAATATATAACAGTCCCAGAGATAATACATATATAACAGTCACCAGAGATAATACATATATAACAGTCACCAGAGATAATAATAAACAGTACAGAGATAATAAATAATATAACAAGTCACCAGAAAGAATATAGATATAAAGTACAGAAACTATATATAAGATATATATATAACAGTCACCAGAGATAATATACATATATAACAGTCACCAGAGATAATATAGATATAACAGTCACCAGAGATAATATACTATATAACAGTCACCAGAGATAATATATATATAACAGTCACCAGAGATAATACATATATATAACAGTCACCAGAGATAATATATATATAACAGTCACCAGAGATAATACAGATATAACAGTCACCAGAGATAATATATATATAACAGTCACCAGAGATAATACATTATATATATAACAGTCACCAGAGATAATACATATATAACAGTCACCAGAGATAATACATATATAACAGTCACCAGAGATAATATATATATAACAGTCACCAGAGATAATATATATATAACAGTCACCAGAGATAATATATATATAACAGTCACCAGAGATAATATATATATAACAGTCACCAGAGATAATAATATATATAACAGTCACCAGAGATAATATATATATAACAGTCACCAGAGATAATACATATATAACAGTCACCAGAGATAATATATATATAACAGTCACCAGAGATAATACATATATAACAGTCACCAGAGATAATATATATATAACAGTCACCAGAGATAATATATATATAACAGTCACCAGAGATAATACATATATAACAGTCACCAGAGATAATAATATATAACAGTCACCAGAGATAATATATATATAACAGTCACCAGAGATAATACATATATATAACAGTCACCAGAGATAATATATATATAACAGTCACCAGAGATAATATATATATAACAGTCACCAGAGATAATACATATATAACAGTCACCAGAGATAATATATATATAACAGTCACCAGAGATAATACATATATAACAGTCACCAGAGATAATATATATATAACAGTCACCAGAGATAATATATATATAACAGTCACCAGAGATAATACATATATAACAGTCACCAGAGATAATATATATATATAACAGTCACCAGAGATAATACATATATAACAGTCACCAGAGATAATACATATATAACAGTCACCAGAGATAATACATATATAACAGTCACCAGAGATAATATATATATAACAGTCACCAGAGATAATATATATATAACAGTCACCAGAGATAATACATATATAACAGTCACCAGAGATAATATATATATAACAGTCACCAGAGATAATACATATATAACAGTCACCAGAGATAATACATATATAACAGTCACCAGAGATAATATATATATAACAGTCACCAGAGATAATACATATATAACAGTCACCAGAGATAATATATATATAACAGTCACCAGAGATAATATATATATATAACAGTCACCAGAGATAATATATATATATAACAGTCACCAGAGATAATATATATATATAACAGTCACCAGAGATAATACAGATATAACAGTCACCAGAGATAATATATATATAACAGTCACCAGAGATAATACATATATATAACAGTCACCAGAGATAATATATATATAACAGTCACCAGAGATAATACATATATATAACAGTCACCAGAGATAATACATATATAACAGTCACCAGAGATAATACATATATAACAGTCACCAGAGATAATACATATATATAACAGTCACCAGAGATAATACATATATAACAGTCACCAGAGATAATATATATATAACAGTCACCAGAGATAATATATATATAACAGTCACCAGAGATAATACATATATAACAGTCACCAGAGATAATATATATATAACAGTCACCAGAGATAATACATATATAACAGTCACCAGAGATAATACATATATAACAGTCACCAGAGATAATATATATATAACAGTCACCAGAGATAATAATATATATAACAGTCACCAGAGATAATATATATATAACAGTCACCAGAGATAATACATATATAACAGTCACCAGAGATAATATATATATAACAGTCACCAGAGATAATACATATATAACAGTCACCAGAGATAATACATATATAACAGTCACCAGAGATAATATATATATAACAGTCACCAGAGATAATATATATATATAACAGTCACCAGAGATAATACATATATATAACAGTCACCAGAGATAATACATATATAACAGTCACCAGAGATAATATATATATAACAGTCACCAGAGATAATATATATATATAACAGTCACCAGAGATAATATATATATAACAGTCACCAGAGATAATATATATATAACAGTCACCAGAGATAATACATATATAACAGTCACCAGAGATAATACATATATAACAGTCACCAGAGATAATACATATATAACAGTCACCAGAGATAATATATATATAACAGTCACCAGAGATAATACATATATAACAGTCACCAGAGATAATATATATATAACAGTCACCAGAGATAATACATATATAACAGTCACCAGAGATAATATATATATAACAGTCACCAGAGATAATACATATATAACAGTCACCAGAGATAATATATATATAACAGTCACCAGAGATAATACATATATAACAGTCACCAGAGATAATACATATATAACAGTCACCAGAGATAATATATATATAACAGTCACCAGAGATAATACATATATAACAGTCACCAGAGATAATATATATATAACAGTCACCAGAGATAATATATATATAACAGTCACCAGAGATAATACATATATAACAGTCACCAGAGATAATATATATATAACAGTCACCAGAGATAATATATATATAACAGTCACCAGAGATAATACATATATAACAGTCACCAGAGATAATACATATATAACAGTCACCAGAGATAATACATATATAACAGTCACCAGAGATAATATATATATAACAGTCACCAGAGATAATACTATATATAACAGTCACCAGAGATAATATATATATAACAGTCACCAGAGATAATATATATATAACAGTCACCAGAGATAATATATATATAACAGTCACCAGAGATAATACATATATAACAGTCACCAGAGATAATACATATATAACAGTCACCAGAGATAATATATATATAACAGTCACCAGAGATAATACATATATAACAGTCACCAGAGATAATATATATATAACAGTCACCAGAGATAATATATATATAACAGTCACCAGAGATAATATATATATAACAGTCACCAGAGATAATACATATATAACAGTCACCAGAGATAATACATATATAACAGTCACCAGAGATAATACATATATAACAGTCACCAGAGATAATATATATATAACAGTCACCAGAGATAATATATATATAACAGTCACCAGAGATAATATATATATAACAGTCACCAGAGATAATATATATATAAACAGTCACCAGAGATAATACATATATAACAGTCACCAGAGATAATACATATATAACAGTCACCAGAGATAATACATATATAACAGTCACCAGAGATAATATATATATAACAGTCACCAGAGATAATATATATATAACAGTCACCAGAGATAATATAGATATAACAGTCACCAGAGATAATACATATATAACAGTCACCAGAGATAATATATATATAACAGTCACCAGAGATAATATATATATAACAGTCACCAGAGATAATATATATATAACAGTCACCAGAGATAATACATATATAACAGTCACCAGAGATAATATATATATAACAGTCACCAGAGATAATATATATATAACAGTCACCAGAGATAATACATATATAACAGTCACCAGAGATAATACATATATAACAGTCACCAGAGATAATACATATATAACAGTCACCAGAGATAATACATATATAACAGTCACCAGAGATAATATATATATAACAGTCACCAGAGATAATACTATATATAACAGTCACCAGAGATAATATATATATAACAGTCACCAGAGATAATACAGATATAACAGTCACCAGAGATAATATATATATAACAGTCACCAGAGATAATACATATATATAACAGTCACCAGAGATAATACATATATAACAGTCACCAGAGATAATACATATATAACAGTCACCAGAGATAATATATATATAACAGTCACCAGAGATAATATATATATAACAGTCACCAGAGATAATACATATATAACAGTCACCAGAGATAATACATATATAACAGTCACCAGAGATAATACATATATAACAGTCACCAGAGATAATACATATATAACAGTCACCAGAGATAATACATATATAACAGTCACCAGAGATAATATATATATAACAGTCACCAGAGATAATATATATATAACAGTCACCAGAGATAATACATATATAACAGTCACCAGAGATAATACATATATAACAGTCACCAGAGATAATATATATATAACAGTCACCAGAGATAATACATATATAACAGTCACCAGAGATAATACATATATAACAGTCACCAGAGATAATATATATATAACAGTCACCAGAGATAATACATATATAACAGTCACCAGAGATAATATATATATAACAGTCACCAGAGATAATACATATATAACAGTCACCAGAGATAATACATATATAACAGTCACCAGAGATAATACATATATAACAGTCACCAGAGATAATATATATATAACAGTCACCAGAGATAATACATATATAACAGTCACCAGAGATAATATATATATAACAGTCACCAGAGATAATACATATATAACAGTCACCAGAGATAATATATATATAACAGTCACCAGAGATAATACATATATATAACAGTCACCAGAGATAATACTATATATAACAGTCACCAGAGATAATACATATATAACAGTCACCAGAGATAATATATATATAACAGTCACCAGAGATAATACATATATAACAGTCACCAGAGATAATATATATATAACAGTCACCAGAGATAATATATATATAACAGTCACCAGAGATAATATATATATAACAGTCACCAGAGATAATACATATATAACAGTCACCAGAGATAATACATATATAACAGTCACCAGAGATAATACATATATAACAGTCACCAGAGATAATACATATATAACAGTCACCAGAGATAATATATATATAACAGTCACCAGAGATAATATATATATAACAGTCACCAGAGATAATACATATATAACAGTCACCAGAGATAATACATATATAACAGTCACCAGAGATAATATATATATAACAGTCACCAGAGATAATACATATATAACAGTCACCAGAGATAATACATATATAACAGTCACCAGAGATAATATATATATATAACAGTCACCAGAGATAATATATATATAACAGTCACCAGAGATAATATATATATAACAGTCACCAGAGATAATACATATATAACAGTCACCAGAGATAATATATATATAACAGTCACCAGAGATAATACTATATATAACAGTCACCAGAGATAATATATATATAACAGTCACCAGAGATAATACATATATAACAGTCACCAGAGATAATACATATATAACAGTCACCAGAGATAATATATATATAACAGTCACCAGAGATAATACATATATAACAGTCACCAGAGATAATATATATATAACAGTCACCAGAGATAATACATATATAACAGTCACCAGAGATAATATATATATAACAGTCACCAGAGATAATACATATATATAACAGTCACCAGAGATAATACAGATATAACAGTCACCAGAGATAATATATATATAACAGTCACCAGAGATAATACATATATATAACAGTCACCAGAGATAATATATATATAACAGTCACCAGAGATAATACATATATATAACAGTCACCAGAGATAATACAGATATAACAGTCACCAGAGATAATACATATATAACAGTCACCAGAGATAATACATATATAACAGTCACCAGAGATAATAATATATATAACAGTCACCAGAGATAATATATATATAACAGTCACCAGAGATAATACATATATATAACAGTCACCAGAGATAATATATATATAACAGTCACCAGAGATAATACATATATAACAGTCACCAGAGATAATACATATATAACAGTCACCAGAGATAATATATATATAACAGTCACCAGAGATAATACATATATAACAGTCACCAGAGATAATACATATATAACAGTCACCAGAGATAATATATATATAACAGTCACCAGAGATAATACATATATAACAGTCACCAGAGATAATACATATATATAACAGTCACCAGAGATAATACATATATAACAGTCACCAGAGATAATACATATATAACAGTCACCAGAGATAATACATATATAACAGTCACCAGAGATAATACATATATAACAGTCACCAGAGATAATACATATATATAACAGTCACCAGAGATAATACTATATATAACAGTCACCAGAGATAATACATATATAACAGTCACCAGAGATAATATATATATAACAGTCACCAGAGATAATATATATATATAACAGTCACCAGAGATAATACATATATAACAGTCACCAGAGATAATACATATATAACAGTCACCAGAGATAATACATATATAACAGTCACCAGAGATAATACATATATAACAGTCACCAGAGATAATATATATATAACAGTCACCAGAGATAATACATATATAACAGTCACCAGAGATAATATATATATAACAGTCACCAGAGATAATATATATATAACAGTCACCAGAGATAATATATATATAACAGTCACCAGAGATAATACATATATAACAGTCACCAGAGATAATACATATATATAACAGTCACCAGAGATAATACATATATAACAGTCACCAGAGATAATATATATATAACAGTCACCAGAGATAATACATATATATAACAGTCACCAGAGATAATATATATATAACAGTCACCAGAGATAATATATATATAACAGTCACCAGAGATAATACAGATATAACAGTCACCAGAGATAATACATATATAACAGTCACCAGAGATAATATATATATAACAGTCACCAGAGATAATATATATATATAACAGTCACCAGAGATAATATATATATAACAGTCACCAGAGATAATACATATATAACAGTCACCAGAGATAATACAGATATAACAGTCACCAGAGATAATATATATATATAACAGTCACCAGAGATAATATATATATAACAGTCACCAGAGATAATATATATATAACAGTCACCAGAGATAATACATATATAACAGTCACCAGAGATAATATATATATAACAGTCACCAGAGATAATACAGATATAACAGTCACCAGAGATAATACATATATAACAGTCACCAGAGATAATACATATATAACAGTCACCAGAGATAATACATATATAACAGTCACCAGAGATAATATATATATAACAGTCACCAGAGATAATACATATATAACAGTCACCAGAGATAATATATATATAACAGTCACCAGAGATAATATATATATAACAGTCACCAGAGATAATACATATATAACAGTCACCAGAGATAATACATATATATAACAGTCACCAGAGATAATACTATATATAACAGTCACCAGAGATAATACAGATATAACAGTCACCAGAGATAATATATATATATAACAGTCACCAGAGATAATACATATATAACAGTCACCAGAGATAATATATATATAACAGTCACCAGAGATAATACATATATAACAGTCACCAGAGATAATATATATATAACAGTCACCAGAGATAATATATATATAACAGTCACCAGAGATAATACATATATAACAGTCACCAGAGATAATATATATATAACAGTCACCAGAGATAATACATATATATAACAGTCACCAGAGATAATATATATATAACAGTCACCAGAGATAATATATATATAACAGTCACCAGAGATAATACATATATAACAGTCACCAGAGATAATACATATATAACAGTCACCAGAGATAATATATATATAACAGTCACCAGAGATAATACATATATAACAGTCACCAGAGATAATACATATATAACAGTCACCAGAGATAATATATATATAACAGTCACCAGAGATAATACATATATATAACAGTCACCAGAGATAATATATATATAACAGTCACCAGAGATAATACATATATAACAGTCACCAGAGATAATACATATATAACAGTCACCAGAGATAATATATATATAACAGTCACCAGAGATAATACATATATAACAGTCACCAGAGATAATACATATATAACAGTCACCAGAGATATATATATATATAACAGTCACCAGAGATAATACATATATAACAGTCACCAGAGATAATACATATATAACAGTCACCAGAGATAATATATATATAACAGTCACCAGAGATAATATATATATAACAGTCACCAGAGATAATATATATATAACAGTCACCAGAGATAATACATATATAACAGTCACCAGAGATAATATATATATAACAGTCACCAGAGATAATATATATATAACAGTCACCAGAGATAATACATATATATAACAGTCACCAGAGATAATACATATATAACAGTCACCAGAGATAATATATATATAACAGTCACCAGAGATAATATATATATAACAGTCACCAGAGATAATATATATATAACAGTCACCAGAGATAATATATATATATAACAGTCACCAGAGATAATATATATATAACAGTCACCAGAGATAATATATATATAACAGTCACCAGAGATAATACATATATAACAGTCACCAGAGATAATATATATATAACAGTCACCAGAGATAATACATATATAACAGTCACCAGAGATAATACAGATATAACAGTCACCAGAGATAATATATATATAACAGTCACCAGAGATAATATATATATAACAGTCACCAGAGATAATACATATATAACAGTCACCAGAGATAATATATATATAACAGTCACCAGAGATAATACAGATATAACAGTCACCAGAGATAATACATATATAACAGTCACCAGAGATAATACATATATAACAGTCACCAGAGATAATACATATATAACAGTCACCAGAGATAATATATATATAACAGTCACCAGAGATAATACATATATAACAGTCACCAGAGATAATACATATATAACAGTCACCAGAGATAATACAGATATAACAGTCACCAGAGATAATATATATATAACAGTCACCAGAGATAATATATATATAACAGTCACCAGAGATAATACATATATAACAGTCACCAGAGATAATATATATATAACAGTCACCAGAGATAATACAGATATAACAGTCACCAGAGATAATACATATATAACAGTCACCAGAGATAATACATATATAACAGTCACCAGAGATAATACAGATATAACAGTCACCAGAGATAATACATATATATAACAGTCACCAGAGATAATACATATATAACAGTCACCAGAGATAATACATATATAACAGTCACCAGAGATAATACATATATAACAGTCACCAGAGATAATACATATATAACAGTCACCAGAGATAATACATATATATAACAGTCACCAGAGATAATACATATATAACAGTCACCAGAGATAATATACATATATAACAGTCACCAGAGATAATATATATATAACAGTCACCAGAGATAATACATATATAACAGTCACCAGAGATAATATATATATAACAGTCACCAGAGATAATACATATATAACAGTCACCAGAGATAATATATATATAACAGTCACCAGAGATAATACATATATATAACAGTCACCAGAGATAATACATATATAACAGTCACCAGAGATAATACATATATAACAGTCACCAGAGATAATATATATATAACAGTCACCAGAGATAATATATATATAACAGTCACCAGAGATAATATATATATAACAGTCACCAGAGATAATATATATATATAACAGTCACCAGAGATAATATATATATAACAGTCACCAGAGATAATATATATATAACAGTCACCAGAGATAATACATATATAACAGTCACCAGAGATAATACATATATAACAGTCACCAGAGATAATATATATATAACAGTCACCAGAGATAATATATATATAACAGTCACCAGAGATAATATACATATATAACAGTCACCAGAGATAATAATATATAACAGTCACCAGAGATAATATATATATAACAGTCACCAGAGATAATACATATATATAACAGTCACCAGAGATAATACATATATAACAGTCACCAGAGATAATACATATATAACAGTCACCAGAGATAATATATATATAACAGTCACCAGAGATAATATATATATAACAGTCACCAGAGATAATACATATATAACAGTCACCAGAGATAATACATATATAACAGTCACCAGAGATAATACAGATATAACAGTCACCAGAGATAATATATATATAACAGTCACCAGAGATAATACATATATAACAGTCACCAGAGATAATATATATATAACAGTCACCAGAGATAATATATATATAACAGTCACCAGAGATAATATATATATAACAGTCACCAGAGATAATATATATATATAACAGTCACCAGAGATAATACATATATAACAGTCACCAGAGATAATACATATATAACAGTCACCAGAGATAATATATATATATAACAGTCACCAGCGATAATACATATATAACAGTCACCAGAGATAATACATATATAACAGTCACCAGAGATAATACATATATAACAGTCACCAGAGATAATACATATATAACAGTCACCAGAGATAATACATATATAACAGTCACCAGAGATAATACATATATAACAGTCACCAGAGATAATACATATATAACAGTCACCAGAGATAATACAGATATAACAGTCACCAGAGATAATATATATATAACAGTCACCAGAGATAATACATATATAACAGTCACCAGAGATAATACAGATATAACAGTCACCAGAGATAATATATATATAACAGTCACCAGAGATAATACATATATATAACAGTCACCAGAGATAATACATATATAACAGTCACCAGAGATAATATATATATAACAGTCACCAGAGATAATACAGATATAACAGTCACCAGAGATAATATATATATATAACAGTCACCAGAGATAATACATATATAACAGTCACCAGAGATAATATATATATATAACAGTCACCAGAGATAATATATATATAACAGTCACCAGAGATAATACATATATAACAGTCACCAGAGATAATATATATATATAACAGTCACCAGAGATAATATATATATAACAGTCACCAGAGATAATACATATATAACAGTCACCAGAGATAATACAGATATAACAGTCACCAGAGATAATATATATATAACAGTCACCAGAGATAATACATATATAACAGTCACCAGAGATAATATATATATAACAGTCACCAGAGATAATATATATATAACAGTCACCAGAGATAATATATATATAACAGTCACCAGAGATAATATATATATAACAGTCACCAGAGATAATATATATATAACAGTCACCAGAGATAATATATATATATAACAGTCACCAGAGATAATACATATATAACAGTCACCAGAGATAATACATATATAACAGTCACCAGAGATAATACATATATAACAGTCACCAGAGATAATACATATATAACAGTCACCAGAGATAATATATATATAACAGTCACCAGAGATAATACAGATATAACAGTCACCAGAGATAATATATATATATAACAGTCACCAGAGATAATACAGATATAACAGTCACCAGAGATAATATATATATAACAGTCACCAGAGATAATACATATATATAACAGTCACCAGAGATAATATATATATAACAGTCACCAGAGATAATACATATATATAACAGTCACCAGAGATAATACAGATATAACAGTCACCAGAGATAATATATATATAACAGTCACCAGAGATAATACATATATATAACAGTCACCAGAGATAATATATATATAACAGTCACCAGAGATAATACAGATATAACAGTCACCAGAGATAATATATATATAACAGTCACCAGAGATAATATATATATATAACAGTCACCAGAGATAATATATATATAACAGTCACCAGAGATAATACATATATAACAGTCACCAGAGATAATACAGATATAACAGTCACCAGAGATAATATATATATATAACAGTCACCAGAGATAATATATATATAACAGTCACCAGAGATAATATATATATAACAGTCCCAGAGATAATACATGTATAACAGTCACCAGAGATAATATATATATAACAGTCACCAGAGATAATACAGATATAACAGTCACCAGAGATAATACATATATAACAGTCACCAGAGATAATACATATATAACAGTCCCCAGAGATAATACATGTATAACAGTCACCAGAGATAATATATATATAACAGTCACCAGAGATAATACAGATATAACAGTCACCAGAGATAATATATATATAACAGTCACCAGAGATAATACATATATAACAGTCACCAGAGATAATACATATATATAACAGTCACCAGAGATAATACATATATATAACAGTCACCAGAGATAATACATATATATAACAGTCACCAGAGATAATACAGATATAACAGTCACCAGAGATAATATATATATATAACAGTCACCAGAGATAATACATATATAACAGTCACCAGAGATAATATATATATAACAGTCCCCAGAGATAATACATATATAACAGTCACCAGAGATAATATATATATATAACAGTCACCAGAGATAATATATATATAACAGTCACCAGAGATAATACATATATAACAGTCACCAGAGATAATATATATATAACAGTCACCAGAGATAATATATATATAACAGTCACCAGAGATAATACATATATAACAGTCACCAGAGATAATACAGATATAACAGTCACCAGAGATAATATATATATAACAGTCACCAGAGATAATACAGATATAACAGTCACCAGAGATAATACAGATATAACAGTCACCAGAGATAATATATATATAACAGTCACCAGAGATAATATATATATAACAGTCACCAGAGATAATATATATATAACAGTCACCAGAGATAATATATATATAACAGTCACCAGAGATAATATATATATAACAGTCACCAGAGATAATACATATATAACAGTCACCAGAGATAATATATATATAACAGTCACCAGAGATAATACATATATATAACAGTCACCAGAGATAATACATATATAACAGTCACCAGAGATAATATATATATAACAGTCACCAGAGATAATATATATATAACAGTCACCAGAGATAATATATATATAACAGTCACCAGAGATAATATATATATATAACAGTCACCAGAGATAATATATATATAACAGTCACCAGAGATAATATATATATACCAGTCACCAGAGATAATACATATATAACAGTCACCAGAGATAATATATATATACCAGTCACCAGAGATAATACATATATAACAGTCACCAGAGATAATATATATATAACAGTCACCAGAGATAATATATATATATAACAGTCACCAGAGATAATACATATATAACAGTCACCAGAGATAATACATATATAACAGTCACCAGAGATAATACAGATATAACAGTCACCAGAGATAATATATATATAACAGTCACCAGAGATAATATATATATAACAGTCACCAGAGATAATACATATATAACAGTCACCAGAGATAATATATATATAACAGTCACCAGAGATAATACAGATATAACAGTCACCAGAGATAATACATATATAACAGTCACCAGAGATAATACATATATAACAGTCCCCAGAGATAATACAGATATAACAGTCACCAGAGATAATATACATATAACAGTCACCAGAGATAATATATATATAACAGTCACCAGAGATAATATATATATAACAGTCACCAGAGATAATACATATATAACAGTCACCAGAGATAATATATATATATAACAGTCACCAGAGATAATATATATATAACAGTCACCAGAGATAATATATATATATAACAGTCACCAGAGATAATATATATATAACAGTCACCAGAGATAATATATATATAACAGTCACCAGAGATAATACATATATAACAGTCACCAGAGATAATATATATATAACAGTCACCAGAGATAATACATATATAACAGTCACCAGAGATAATACAGATATAACAGTCACCAGAGATAATACAGATATAACAGTCACCAGAGATAATATATATATAACAGTCACCAGAGATAATACATATATAACAGTCACCAGAGATAATACAGATATAACAGTCACCAGAGATAATATATATATAACAGTCACCAGAGATAATACATATATATAACAGTCACCAGAGATAATATATATATAACAGTCACCAGAGATAATATATATATAACAGTCACCAGAGATAATACATATATAACAGTCACCAGAGATAATATATATATATAACAGTCACCAGAGATAATACATATATAACAGTCACCAGAGATAATATATATATAACAGTCACCAGAGATAATACATATATAACAGTCACCAGAGATAATATATATATAACAGTCACCAGAGATAATATATATATAACAGTCACCAGAGATAATACATATATAACAGTCACCAGAGATAATATATATATAACAGTCACCAGAGATAATATATATATATAACAGTCACCAGAGATAATATATATATATAACAGTCACCAGAGATAATACATATATAACAGTCACCAGAGATAATACATATATAACAGTCCCCAGAGATAATATATATATAACAGTCACCAGAGATAATATATATATAACAGTCACCAGAGATAATACAGATATAACAGTCACCAGAGATAATATATATATATAACAGTCACCAGAGATAATACATATATAACAGTCACCAGAGATAATATATATATAACAGTCACCAGAGATAATACAGATATAACAGTCACCAGAGATAATATATATATATAACAGTCACCAGAGATAATACATATATAACAGTCACCAGAGATAATATATATATATAACAGTCACCAGAGATAATATATATATAACAGTCACCAGAGATAATACATATATAACAGTCACCAGAGATAATATATATATAACAGTCACCAGAGATAATATATATATAACAGTCACCAGAGATAATATATATATATAACAGTCACCAGAGATAATATATATATATAACAGTCCCCAGAGATAATACATGTATAACAGTCACCAGAGATAATATATATATATAACAGTCACCAGAGATAATATATATATATAACAGTCACCAGAGATAATATATATATATAACAGTCACCAGAGATAATACATATATAACAGTCACCAGAGATAATATATATATAACAGTCACCAGAGATAATACATATATATAACAGTCACCAGAGATAATATATATATAACAGTCACCAGAGATAATATATATATATAACAGTCACCAGAGATAATATATATATATAACAGTCCCCAGAGATAATACATATATAACAGTCACCAGAGATAATATATATATAACAGTCCCCAGAGATAATATATATATAACAGTCACCAGAGATAATACAGATATAACAGTCACCAGAGATAATACAGATATAACAGTCACCAGAGATAATACATATATAACAGTCACCAGAGATAATACATATATAACAGTCACCAGAGATAATATATATATAACAGTCCCCAGAGATAATATATATATAACAGTCACCAGAGATAATACATATATATAACAGTCACCAGAGATAATATATATATAACAGTCACCAGAGATAATATATATATATAACAGTCACCAGAGATAATATATATATAACAGTCACCAGAGATAATACAGATATATAACAGTCACCAGAGATAATACATATATAACAGTCACCAGAGATAATATACATATATATAACAGTCACCAGAGATAATATATATATAACAGTCACCAGAGATAATACATATATATAACAGTCACCAGAGATAATACATATATATAACAGTCACCAGAGATAATACATATATATAACAGTCACCAGAGATAATATATATATATAACAGTCACCAGAGATAATATATATATAACAGTCACCAGAGATAATATATATATAACAGTCACCAGAGATAATATATATATATAACAGTCACCAGAGATAATATATATATAACAGTCACCAGAGATAATACAGATATAACAGTCACCAGAGATAATATATATATATAACAGTCACCAGAGATAATACATATATAACAGTCACCAGAGATAATATATATATAACAGTCACCAGAGATAATACATATATATAACAGTCACCAGAGATAATACATATATAACAGTCACCAGAGATAATATATATATAACAGTCACCAGAGATAATACAGATATAACAGTCACCAGAGATAATACATATATAACAGTCACCAGAGATAATACATATATAACAGTCACCAGAGACAATATATATATAACAGTCACCAGAGATAATACAGATATAACAGTCACCAGAGATAATACATATATATAACAGTCACCAGAGATAATACAGATATAACAGTCACCAGAGATAATATATATATAACAGTCACCAGAGATAATATATATATATAACAGTCCCCAGAGATAATACATATATAACAGTCACCAGAGATAATACATATATAACAGTCACCAGAGATAATATATATATAACAGTCACCAGAGATAATATATATATAACAGTCACCAGAGATAATACATATATATAACAGTCACCAGAGATAATATATATATAACAGTCACCAGAGATAATATATATATATAACAGTCACCAGAGATAATATATATATAACAGTCACCAGAGATAATACAGATATAACAGTCACCAGAGATAATACAGATATAACAGTCACCAGAGATAATACATGTATAACAGTCACCAGAGATAATACAGATATAACAGTCACCAGAGATAATACAGATATAACAGTCACCAGAGATAATATATATATAACAGTCCCCAGAGATAATACATGTATAACAGTCACCAGAGATAATACAGATATAACAGTCACCAGAGATAATATATATATAACAGTCACCAGAGATAATACATATATAACAGTCACCAGAGATAATATATATATATAACAGTCACCAGAGATAATATATATATATAAGTCACCAGAGATAATACATATATAACAGTCACCAGAGATAATACAGATATAACAGTCACCAGAGATAATACAGATATAACAGTCACCAGAGATAATATATATATATAACAGTCACCAGAGATAATATATATATATAACAGTCACCAGAGATAATATATATATAACAGTCACCAGAGATAATATATATATAACAGTCCCCAGAGATAATACATATATATAACAGTCCCCAGAGATAATACATATATAACAGTCACCAGAGATAATATATATATAACAGTCACCAGAGATAATACATATATATAACAGTCACCAGAGATAATACATATATAACAGTCACCAGAGATAATATATATATAACAGTCACCAGAGATAATACATATATAACAGTCACCAGAGATAATACAGATATAACAGTCACCAGAGATAATACAGATATAACAGTCACCAGAGATAATATATATATATAACAGTCACCAGAGATAATACAGATATAACAGTCACCAGAGATAATATATATATAACAGTCACCAGAGATAATACAGATATAACAGTCACCAGAGATAATACAGATATAACAGTCACCAGAGATAATACATATATAACAGTCACCAGAGATAATATATATATAACAGTCCCCAGAGATAATACATATATAACAGTCCCCAGAGATAATACATGTATAACAGTCACCAGAGATAATACATATATAACAGTCACCAGAGATAATATATATATAACAGTCCCCAGAGATAATACAGATATAACAGTCACCAGAGATAATACAGATATAACAGTCACCAGAGATAATATATATATAACAGTCACCAGAGATAATACATATATAACAGTCACCAGAGATAATATATATATAACAGTCACCAGAGATAATATATATATAACAGTCACCAGAGATAATATATATATAACAGTCCCCAGAGATAATACATATATAACAGTCCCCAGAGATAATACATGTATAACAGTCACCAGAGATAATACATATATAACAGTCACCAGAGATAATATATATATAACAGTCACCAGAGATAATATATATATATAACAGTCACCAGAGATAATATATATATAACAGTCACCAGAGATAATATATATATAACAGTCCCCAGAGATAATACATATATAACAGTCCCCAGAGATAATACATGTATAACAGTCACCAGAGATAATATATATATAACAGTCACCAGAGATAATATATATATAACAGTCACCAGAGATAATACATATATAACAGTCACCAGAGATAATACATATATAACAGTCACCAGAGATAATATATATATAACAGTCCCCAGAGATAATATATATATAACAGTCACCAGAGATAATACAGATATAACAGTCACCAGAGATAATATATATATAACAGTCACCAGAGATAATATATATATAACAGTCACCAGAGATAATATATATATATAACAGTCACCAGAGATAATACATATATAACAGTCACCAGAGATAATACATATATATAACAGTCACCAGAGATAATACATATATAACAGTCACCAGAGATAATATATATATAACAGTCACCAGAGATAATACAGATATAACAGTCACCAGAGATAATACATATATAACAGTCACCAGAGATAATATATATATATAACAGTCCCCAGAGATAACACCTATCTGAGTACTGGAGTGAGAGACGGATCGGGTTCACATCACGGATGCTAGTAGTCTCTGTGATACGTACCTTCCGTCCCACACTTTACCTCTCACTCTACTACATACCCCCCCCCCCCCTTTGCCCTAAGCCAGGAGGCTGGGCACCAACCAATGCGCCCTTGAGAGGGCATCCGCATTACCATTGGCTCTTCCTGGCCTGTGTTCAACTTCAAAGTCAACCTCCTGTAAGGCCAGGAACCACCTCGTTACTCTGGCGTTCCCTTTCCTCTTGCTCATCCACTTTAGGGGGGCATGATCTGAGACCAACCTAAATTTCCTCCCCAGTAGGTAATATCTCAGCGCGTCTAGTGCCCACTTTATTGCCAAGGCCTCTTTCTCCACTATTGTGTAATTTCTCGCAGGGGGTAAGCTTCCGGCCTGGGAACATGACGGGATGTTCTTCCTCGTTAACCTCCTGTGACATAACGGCTCCCAGACCCCCATCAGACGCATCTGTATGGACTAGAAATGCTTTCCTGAAGTCAGGCTCCACCAGCATGGGCTGCTGACACAAGGCACGCCTCAATTCTACAAATGCCTTTTCCACTTCTGGCGATCATTGGGCCATTACCGACGGGGGCTGCCATAGAGGCAAAATCAGGGATGAAGCACCGGTAATAGCCCACCATCCCCAGGAAGGCTCTCACTTGTTTTTTTGTCAGGGGTTGGGGCCAGTTCTGTATGGCCTCTACTTTATTGCATTGAGGTTTTACCAAACCCCTTCCGACTATGAGGCCGAGGTATTTACTTCCTCCATGCCTAAGGCACACTTTTTGGGGTTTATCGTGAATCCTGCTCTTCTGGGAGAGTCCAGTACCGCCTGAACTTCACTGAGGTGGCTCTCCCAATCGTGGCTAAATATTACGATGTCATCCAGGTAAGCTGCTGCGTATCGTTTGTGGGGACCTAACAATCTATCCATCGCCCTCTGAAATGTGGCAGGGGCATTTTTCAACCCAAAAGGCATTCTCCGATCTTGGAAACAGCCGTCTGGAGTTGAATCAGCCGTCTTCTCTTTGGCTTCCTTTGTGAGGGGAATTTGCCAATACCCTTTCGTTAAATCTCGGGTGGTAATGTACCTGGCTGGGCCGAACCTCTCAATTAGGTCATCCACCCTGGGCATGGGGTAGGCATCCGACTTTGGTATCTCATTGAGCTTCCGGTAATCATTACAGAACCGCCATCCCCTGAGGGTTTAGGCACCAGCACTATTGGGCTTGACCATCCACTCTTAGACTCCTCGATTACCCCCAGTTCTAGCACCCTTTTTACTGCAGCGGACACCATCTCTCTACGAGCCTCCGGAATTCGGTACGGTTTTTGGCAGACTTTTACTTGGGGGTCTGTGAGAATCCCATGTTCAATGACCTTGGTGCGACCAGCAGGTCAGTAAATAGGTCCTTATTGCACTGCAGACACTCTTTACATTGTTGTACCTGGGACTTTGACAATGCCTCAGCTATGGTCACATCATGGATGTCACTCGCTGACTCCATAACCAAACATGGTCTGTCCAGAGAGTCCCGCTCCCTCCAGGCTTTCAGAAGGTTCACATGATATAGCTGTAGAGGTTTTCTTTTCCCCGGCTGATGAACTTTATAGTTGACCTCACCCACGTTCTCTACGACCTCATAGGGCCCTTGCCACTTGGCCAGGAACTTGCTCTCTACCGTTGGGACAAGCACTAGTACCCGGTCCCCCGGGCTGAATTGCCTGACCTTTGTCGCTCTATTATACACCCGGGCTTGGCTCTCCTGAGCCCTGAGGAGGTGGTCGCTCACCAGGGGCATGACTTTAGCCATTCTGTCTGGCATCTGGGCCACATGTTCCACCACACTTCTGTGCGGAGTAACCTCGGCCTCCCATGTCTCTTTGGCAATATCAAGCAATCCACGAGGTTCTCGCGCATATAACAACTCAAACGGCGAGAAGCCCGTGGATGCTTGTGGGACCTCTCGGATGGAGGAGAGCAGGTAGGGAAGCAGACAGTCCCAGTCTTGTCCATCCTTCTCTACCACGCTTTTCAACATGTTTTTTAAGGTTTTATTAAACCTCTCTACCAACCCATCAGTCTGGGGATGATAGACAGAGGTACGTAACTGCTTAATTTTCAGCAGTTTGCAGAGTTCTGCATCACTTTGGACATAAATGGAGTCCCCTGGTCCGTTAGTATTTCTTTTGGTTTACCCACTCTGGACAATATATAAAACAATTCTTTTCCAATACTTTTGGAGGAAGTATTCCTCGGTGGAACTGCTTCTGGGTACCTGGTTGTGTAGTCAACTACTACCAAAATATACTGGTGACCCCCAGCCGACTTTACTAAAGGCCCTACAAGGTCCACGGCAACCCGTTCAAATGGCACTTCAATTATTGGTAACGGGACCAACGGGCTCTTAAAATGTGGAGCAGGAGCGGTCACCTGGCAGGGGGGACAGGATTGGCAAAATTCTGCTATTTCCCTGTAGCAGCCTGGCCAATAGAATCTCTGCAAGATGCGCTCCTGCGTTTTTTGGCCCCCAAGTGGCCCCCTAATATGTGCGTGTGTGCCAAGTGTAAGACTGTCTATAGGAACCAGGTACTAGAAGCTGCTCCACTACCTCATCTCTAATTTTGGCCACTCTGTACAACAACTCATTTTTAACGGTGAAGTGAGGGAAGTTCTCTGGCGCCCCTGTACTCTGCGGTGCACCATTTATAACAGACACATTCTCAAATGCATGTTTTAAAGTCTGGTCATTAATCTGGGCAGGTCCAAAATTACCCGGTGCCACCTCAAGATCAATCATCTGAGGTTCTGACAGCTCCTCGTCCTCAGTTACCCCTGCAAAAGGCAACTCGTCATTAGGGACTCCACTGTCCTGGTTACCCGGTGGTAATAAATTGGTCCATAAGTTCCAGAACAGGGGGAAGTCTCTCCCAAAGACAACTGGGTGGATCAAATTTTTCAGCAGCCCAACCTTGGGTGCACACACTCCAGGGTCAGTGCCCATGGATACCTGGGAAACAGGTCTAGCAAGGCCAACACCTTGACCCCGTTCACTGTTACCTGGCACCTCTGGAGTGGCACTCCCAGCACCGCAGCGGGGTGACTTGGCTCCTCCTGATGGGTACCGCTCCCCGCGGATTCTGTGGCTTCTCCTCCATGCTGACCTGGGATTCCTTCCTCTGGGCATCCAACCCAGGGTTGACACCACGAGATCCAGCTCTTGCAGTGGGAAGCTCCTCTTCCGCTGTGAGATATCTCTCTACAAGGCCCACCAATTCATCTGCATTCTTGGGATCTCCTTGGACAACCCAATGCTGCATGGGCCTAGACAGGGACTGCACAAGTCAGTCCATCACCACCTTTTCGACAATCTAAGCAGGTGATGACGTCTCCGGCTGTAGCCATTTTTGAGCCAGATGAAGCAGGTCAAACATTTGAGACCGGGGTGGCTTCTCCGGAGAATACTTCCAATTATGCACCCGCTGTGCTCTGAGTGCCGTGCTGACTCCCAGGTGAGCAAGGATTTCGGCTTTTAACTTGGCGTATTCTCGGGCATCCTGCTGCGCCAAATCATAATACGCCTTCTGGGGTTCTCCAATTAAAGGGGTTGTCCCGCGCCGAAACGGGTTTTTTTTTTTTCAACCCCCCCCCCGTTCGGCGCGAGACAACCCCGATGCAGGGACGTACAGACAGCTTACCGGAGCGCTTACCTTGATCCCCGCGCTCCGGTGACTTCTATACTTACCTGTGAAGATGGCCGCCGGGAACCTCTTGCTTCGTGGACCGCAGCTCTTCTGTGCGGTCCACTGCCGATTCCAGCCTCCTGATTGGCTGGAATCGGCACGTGACGGGGCGGAGCTACACGGAGCCGCTCTCTGGCACGAGCGGCTCCATAGAAGACTACAGAAGACCCGGACTGCGCAAGCGCGGCTAATTTGGCCATCGGAGGGCGAAAATTAGTCGGGCTCCATGGGAACGAGGACGCTAACAACGGAGCAGGTAAGTAAAAAACTTTTTATAACTTCTGTATGGCTCATAATTAATGCACAATGTATATTACAAAGTGCATTATTATGGCCATACAGAAGTGTATAGACCCACTTGCTGCCTCGGGACAACCCCTTTAAGTATGAGGCCAACACCTCCGTCCACCGCTCGAGGCAATTGTGCCTTCTCTGCCACCCGTTCAAAAATGGCGAGGAAGGCCTCCACGCCTCCACGTCATCTTGTGGCGTCATTTTCTGTACGGTCCCCCTTACTGTTTTTAAAGCGTCCGTCTGGGCATGTTGCCTGGAGGGATCTACAGTCTCTTCGTCCTGCACCACCAGTTAGCAGGGCCACTTCCCTTACCAGGAGTTGGTTTGTCTCCTGTTGTGCTCGTTGCTGCTGGGCGACTGCTTTCTGTTGCGCTTGCATTACCTCTGCTTGAGTCTTCTGTTGCTGCATGTTCATTTGCACCAGCTGCTTCACCAGCTCCTCCATGGTTGTATTGGCCGCCTGCATGCTCACCGCTGATTTCACCCAGGACATGTACCCATGGGTCTTTTACTGCCAGCGCATCCTCCACCAATTGTAGCAACGCAGGGGAACACGCTTCAGGCCACGACCAAATGCTGTCCGGGTCTCCTTGTATTCACTGGCTGAACATATCATAAATGCACTGGGAATCTCCAGATAACAGAAAATACAGGAAGAAGACGTCTTTTTCCACACCAAGAGTCCAGCAAACCAAAACCACCAGAGTCCTTTATAAATTAGCGTGGCACAGGCCACGACCTATCTGTGAGGGATATATATATATATATACACACAGGACTTCTACAGACCCTGACAGGACCGACCTATCTGTGAGGGGGATATATATATATATACACACAGGACTTCTACAGACCCTGACAGGACCGACCTATCTGTGAGGGGGATATATATATATATATATATATATATATATATATATACACAGGACTTCTACAGACCCTGACAGGACCGACCTATCTGTGAGAGGGATATATATATATCTTCTGTAGAAGTCCTGTGTGTGTATTTTTATATATAGGTCGGTCCTGTCAGGGTCTGTAGACGTCCTGTGTATATATATATATATACCCCTCACAGATAGGATTGTCCTGTCAGGGTCTGTAGGAGTCCTATGTGTATATATATATATATCCCCCTCACAGATAGGTCGGTCCTGTCAGGGTCTGCAGAAGTCCTGTGTGTATATATATATATATATATATATATATATATATATATATATATACCCCTCACAGATAGGACTGTCCTGTCAGAGTCTGTAGGAGTCCTATGTGTGTGTGTATATATATATATATATATATATATATATATATATGTATATACACTACCGTTCAAAAGTTTGGGGTCCCACTTATTCCCCACCATGCGTTGTGAAATGAATAGACAATAGAGCCAAGACATTGACGAGGTTAGAAATAATGATTTGTATGTGAAATAACATTGTTTTTACATCAAACTTTGCTTTCGTCAAAGAATCCTCCTTTTGCAGCAATTACAGCATTGCACACCTTTGACAGTCTAGCTGTTAATTTGTTGAGGTAAGCTTGTGAAATTGCACCCCCCGCTTCTAGAAGCATCTCCCACAAGTTGGATTGGTTGGATGGGCACTTCTGGCGTACCATACGGTCAAGCTGCTCCCACAACAGCTCAATGGGGTTCAGATCTGGTGACTGCGCTGGCCACTCCATTACCGATAGAATACCAGCTGCCTGCTTCTGCTGTAAATAGTTCTTGCCCAATTTGGAGGTGTGTTTAGGGTCATTGTCCTGTTGTAGGATGAAATTGGTTCCAATCAAGCGCTGTCCACTGGGTATGGCATGGCGTTGCAAAATGGAGTGATAGCCTTCCTTATTCAGAATCCCTTTTACCCTGTACAAATCTCCCACCTTACCAGCACCAAAGCAACCCCAGACCATCACATTACCTCCACCATGCTTAACAGATGGCGTCAGGCATTCTTCCAGCATCTTTTCATTTGTTCTGCGTCTCACAAACGTTCTTCTTTGTGATCCAAACACCTCAAACTTGGATTCATCCGTCCACAACACTTTTTTCCAGTCTTCCTCTGTCCAATGTCTGTGTTCTTTTGCCCATCTTAATCTTTTTCTTTTATTGGCCAGTCTCAGATATGGCTTTTTCTTTGCCACTCTGCCCTGAAGCCCAAAATCCCGCAGCCGCCTCTTCACTGTAGATGTTGACACTGGTGTTTTGCGGGTACTATTTAATGAAGATGCCAGTTGGGTACCTGTGAGGCGTCTGTTTCTCAAACTAGAGACTCTAATGTGCTTATCTTCTTGCTTAGTTGTGCAACGTGGCCTCCCACTTCTTTTTCTACTCTGGTTAGAGCCTGTTTGTGCTGTCCTCTGAAGGGAGTAGTACACACCGTTGTAGGAAATCTTCAATTTCTTAGCAATTTCTCGCATGGAATAGCCTTCATTTCTAAGAACAAGAATAGACTGTCGAGTTTCAGATGAAAGTTCTCTTTTTCTGGCCATTTTGAGCGTTTAATTGACCCCACAAATGTGATGCTCCAGAAACTCAATCTGCTCACAGGAAGGTCAGTTTTGTAGCTTCTGTAACGAGCTAGACTGTTTTCAGATGTGTGAACATGATTGCACAAGGGTTTTCTAATCATCAATTAGCCTTCTGAGCCAATGAGCAAACACATTGTACCATTAGAACACTGGAGTGATAGTTGCTGGAAATGGGCCTCTATTCACCTTTGTAGATTTTGCACAAAAAACCAGGCATTTGCAGCTAGAATAGTCATTTACCACATTAGCAATGTATAGAGTGCATTTGTTTAAAGTTAGGACTAGTTTAAAGTTATCTTCATTGAAAAGTACAGTGCTTTTCCTTCAAAAATAAGGACATTTCAATGTGACCCCAAACTTTTGAACGGTAGTGTATATATATATATATATATACACCCCCCTCACAGATAGGACAGTCCTGTCAGAGTCTGTAGGAGCCCTATGTATATATATATATATACCCCTCACAGATAGGACTGTCCTGTCAGAGTCTGTAGGAGTCCTATGTGTATATATATATATATATATATATATATATATATATATATATATATATATATCCCCCTCAAAGATAGGTCAGTCCTGTCAGGGTCTGTAGAACTCCTATGTGTATATATATATACACCCCCCTCACAGATAGGTCGGTCCTGTCAGGGTCGCCAGAAGTGCTGTGTATATATATATATGTATATATATATCCCCCTCACAGATAGGTCGGTCCTCTCAGGGTCTCTAGAAGTCCTGTGTGTATATATATATATATATATATATATATATATATATATCCCCCTCAAAGATAGGTCGGTCCAGTCAGGGTCTGTAGAAGTCCTGTGTGTGTATATATATATCCCCCTCACAGATAGGTCGGTCCTGTCAGGGTCTGTAGAAGTCCTGTGTGTATATATATATATATATCCCCCTCACAGATAGGACTGCCCTGTCAGGGCCTGTAGACGTCCTGTGTATATATATATATATCCCCCTCACAGATAGGTCTGTCCTGTCAGGGTCTGTAGATGTCCTGTGTATATATATATATTCCCCTCACAGATAGGTCGGTCCTGTCAGGGTCTGTAGAAGTCCTGTGTGTATATATATATATATATCCCCCTCACAGATAGGACTGCCCTGTCAGGGTCTGTAGACGTCCTGTGTATATATATATATCCCCCTCACAGATAGGTCTGTCCTGTCAGGGTCTGTAGAAGTCCTGTGTATATATATATCCCCCTCACAGATAGGTCGGTCCTGTCAGGGTCTGTAGAAGTCCTGTGTGTATATATATATATATATATATATATATCCCCCTCACAGATAGGACTGTCCTGTCAGGGTCTGTAGGAGTCCTATGTGTATATATATGTATATACCCCTCACAGATAGGAATGTCCTGTCAGGGTCTGTAGGAGTCCTATATATATATACCCCTCACAGATAGGACTGTCCTGTCAGGGTCTGTAGGAGTCCTATGTGTATATAGATATATCCCCCTCACAGATAGGTCGGTCCTGTCAGGGTCTGTAGAAGTCCTGCGTATATATATATATACCCCTCACAGATAGGACTGTCCTATGAGAGTCTGTAGAAGTCCTATCTGTATATATATATATATATATATATATATACCCCTCACAGATAGGTCGGTCCTGTCAGAGTCTATAGAAGTCCTGCGTATATATATATATACCCCTCATAGATAGGTCGGTCCTGTCAGGGTCTGCAGAAGTCCTGTGTATATATATACCCCTCACAGATAGGTCTGTCCTGTCAGGGTCTGCAGAAGTCCTGTGTGTATATATATATATATATATATATATATATATATATCCCCCTCACAGATAGGACTGCCCTGTCAGGGTCTGTAGAAGTCCTATGTGTATATATATATATCCCCCTCACAGATAGGTCGGTCCTGTCAGGGTCTGCAGAAGTCCTGTGTATATATATATATACCCCTCACAGATAGGTCGGTCCTGTCAGACTCTATAGAAGTCCTGCGTATATATATATACCCCTCACAGATAGGTCGGTCCTGTCAGGGTCTGTAGAAGTCCTGTGTGTGTATATATATATATATCCCACTCACAGATAGGTCGGTCCTGTCAGGGTCTCTAGAAGTCCTGTGTGTGTGTATATATATATATATATATATATACCCCTCACAGATAGGACTGCCCTGTCAGGGTCTCTAGAAGTCCTGTGTGTGTATATATATATATCCCCCTCACAGATAGGACTGTCCTATCAGAGTCTGTAGGAGTCCTATCTGTATATATATATATATATATATATATATATATATATATATATATCCCCCTCACAGATAGGTCGGTCCTGTCAGACTCTATAGAAGTCCTGCGTATATATATATACCCCTCACAGATAGGTCGGTCCTGTCAGGGTCTGTAGGATCCCTGTGTATATATATATATCCCCCTCACAGATAGGTCGGTCCTGTCAGGGTCTCTAGAAGTCCTGTGTGTATATATATATATATCCCCCTCACAGATAGGTCGGTCCTGTCAGGGTCTGTCGGAGTCCTATGTATATATATATATATATATCCCCCTCACAGATAGGTCGGTCCTGTCAGGGTCTGTAGAAGTCCTGTGTGTATATAGATATATCCCCCTCACAGGTAGGACTGTCCTGTCAGGGTCTGTAGGAGTCCTATATGTATATATATATATCCCCCTCACAGATAGGTCGGTCCTGTCAGGGTCTGTAGGAGTCATGTGTGTGTGTATATACCCCTCACAGGTAGGAATGTCCTGTCAGGGTCTGTAGGAGTCCTGTGTGTATATATATATATCCCCCTCACAGATAGGACGGTCCTGTCAGGGTCTGTAGAAGTCCTATGTGTATATATATACCCCTCACAGATAGGTCGGTCCTGTCAGACTCTATAGAAGTCCTGCGTATATATATATCCCCCTCACAGATAGGACGGTCCTGTCAGGGTCTGTAGGAGTCCTATGTGTATATATATATATATATCCCCCTCACAGATAGGTCGGTCCTGTCAGGGTCTGTAGAAGTCCTATGTGTATATATATATATCCCCCTCACAGATAGGACTGTCCTGTCAGGGTCTGTAGGAGTCCTGTGTGTATATATATATATCCCCCTCACAGATAGGACGGTCCTGTCAGGGTCTGTAGGAGTCCTGTGTGTATATATATATATCCCCCTCACAGATAGGACTGTCCTGTCAGGGTCTGTAGGAGTCCTGTGTGTATATATATATATCCCCCTCACAGATAGGTCGGTCCTGTCAGGGTCTGTAGGAGTCCTGTGTGTATATATATATATCCCCCTCACAGATAGGTCGGTCCTGTCAGGGTCTGTAGGAGTCCTATGTGTATATATATATATATATATATATATATATATCCCCCTCACAGATAGGACTGTCCTGTCAGGGGCTGTGGGAGTCCTATGTGTATATATATATATATCCCCCTCACAGATAGGACGGTCCTGTCAGGGTCTGTAGAAGTCCTATGTGTATATATATACCCCTCACAGATAGGTCGGTCCTGTCAGACTCTATAGAAGTCCTGCGTATATATATATCCCCCTCACAGATAGGACGGTCCTGTCAGGGTCTGTAGGAGTCCTATGTGTATATATATATATATATATATCCCCCTCACAGATAGGTCGGTCCTGTCAGGGTCTGTAGAAGTCCTATGTGTATATATATATATCCCCCTCACAGATAGGACTGTCCTGTCAGGGTCTGTAGGAGTCCTGTGTGTATATATATATATCCCCCTCACAGATAGGACGGTCCTGTCAGGGTCTGTAGGAATCCTGTGTGTATATATATATATCCCCCTCACAGATAGGACTGTCCTGTCAGGGTCTGTAGGAGTCCTGTGTGTATATATATATATCCCCCTCACAGATAGGTCGGTCCTGTCAGGGTCTGTAGAAGTCCTGTGTGAATATATATATATATCCCTCACAGATAGGTCGGTCCTGTCAGGGTCTGTAGGAGTCCTGTGTGTATATATATATATATCCCCCTCACAGATAGGACTGTCCTGTCAGGGTCTGTAGGAGTCCTGTGTGTATATATATATATATCACCTCACAGATAGGTCGGTCCTGTCAGGGTCTGTAGGAGTCCTGTGTGTATATATATATACCCCTCACAGATAGGTCGGTCCTGTCAGGGTCTGTAGGAGTCCTGTGTGTATATATATATATCCCCCTCACAGATAGGTCGGTCCTGTCAGAGTCTGTAGAAGTCCTGTGTGTGTATATATATATATCCCTCACAGATAGGTCGGTCCTGTCTGGGTCTGTAGAAGTCCGGTGTGTGTATATATATATATATCCCTCACAGATAGGTCGGTCCTGTCTGGGTCTGTAGGAGTCCTGTGTGTATATATATAATATATATATATATATATATATATATACCCCTCACAGATAGGACTGTCCTGTCAGGGTCTGTAGGAGTCCTGTGTGTATATATATATATATATCCCCCTCACAGATAGGACGGTCCTGTCAGGGTCTGTAGGAGTCCTGTGTGTATATATATATATCCCCCTCACAGATAGGACGGTCCTGTCAGGGTCTGTAGGAGTCCTGTGTGTATATATATATATCCCCCTCACAGATAGGACGGTCCTGTCAGGGTCTGTAGGAGTCCTATGTGTATATATATATATACCCCTCACAGATAGGTCGGTCCTGTCAGGGTCTATAGGAGTCCTGTGTGTATATATATATATCCCCCTCACAGATAGGTCGGTCCTGTCAGGGTCTGTAGGAGTCCTGTGTGTATATATATATACCCCTCACAGATAGGTCGGTCCTGTCAGGGTCTGTAGGAGTCCTGTGTGTATATATATATATCCCCCTCACAGATAGGTCGGTCCTGTCAGAGTCTGTAGAAGTCCTGTGTGTGTATATATATATATCCCTCACAGATAGGTCGGTCCTGTCTGGGTCTGTAGAAGTCCGGTGTGTGTATATATATATATCCCTCACAGATAGGTCGGTCCTGTCTGGGTCTGTAGGAGTCCTGTGTGTATATATATATATATACCCCTCACAGATAGGACTGTCCTGTCAGGGTCTGTAGGAGTCCTGTGTGTATATATATATATATCCCCCTCACAGATAGGACGGTCCTGTCAGGGTCTGTAGGAGTCCTGTGTGTATATATATATATCCCCCTCACAGATAGGACGGTCCTGTCAGGGTCTGTAGGAGTCCTGTGTGTATATATATATATATCCCCCTCACAGATAGGACGGTCCTGTCAGGGTCTGTAGGAGTCCTATGTGTATATATATATATCCCCCTCACAGATAGGTCGGTCCTGTCAGGGTCTGTAGAAGTCCTATGTATATATATATATCCCCCTCACAGATAGTACTGTCCTGTCAGGGTCTGTAGGAGTCCTGTGTATATATATATATATATATATCCCCCTCACAGATAGGTCTGTCCTGTCAGGGTCTGTAGGAGTCCTGTGTGTATATATATATCCCCCTCACAGATAGGATTGTCCTGTCAGGGTCTGTAGGAGTCCTGTGTGTATATATATATCCCCCTCACATATAGGACGGTCCTGTCAGGGTCTGTAGGAGTCCTGTGTGTATATATATATCCCCCTCACAGATAGGTCGGTCCTGTCAGGGTCTGTAGGAGTCCTATATATATATACCCCTCACAGATAGGTCGGTCCTGTCAGGGTCTATAGAAGTCCTGTGTATATATATATATCCCCCTCACAGATAGGACGGTCCTGTCAGGGTCTGTAGGAGTCCGGTGTGTATATATATATCCCTCACAGATAGGTCGGTCCTGTCAGGGTCTGTAGAAGTCCTGTGTGTATATATATATATATCCCCCTCACAGATAGGTCTGTCCTGTCAGGGTCTGTAGGAGTCCTGTGTATATATATATATATCCCCCTCACAGATAGTACTGTCCTGTCAGGGTCTGTAGGAGTCCTATGTGTATATATATATATATATCCCCCTCACAGATAGGTCTGCCCTGTCAGGGTCTGTAGGAGTCCTGTGTATATATATATATCCCCCTCACAGATAGGACGGTCCTGTCAGGGTCTGTAGGAGTCCGGTGTGTATATATATATCCCCCTCACAGATAGGTCTGTCCTGTCAGGGTCTGTAGGAGTCCTATGTGTATATATATATATCCCCCTCACAGATAGGTCGGTCCTGTCAGGGTCTGTAGGAGTCCTGTGTATATATATATATCCCCCTCACAGATAGGTCTGTCCTGTCAGGGTCTGTAGGAGTCCTGTGTGTATATATATATCCCCCTCACAGATAGGTCGGTCCTGTCAGGGTCTGTAGGAGTCCTGTGTATATATATATATCCCCCTCACAGATAGGTCGGTCCTGTCAGGGTCTGTAGAAGTCCTGTGTATATATATATATATCCCCCTCACAGATAGGACTGTCCTGTCAGGGTCTGTAGGAGTCCTATGTGTATATATATATATCCCCCTCACAGATAGGTCGGTCCTGTCAGGGTCTGTAGGAGTCCTGTGTATATATATATATCCCCCTCACAGATAGGTCTGTCCTGTCAGGGTCTGTAGGAGTCCTGTGTGTATATATATATATCCCCCTCACAGATAGGTCGGTCCTGTCAGGGTCTGTAGGAGTCCTGTGTGTATATATATATATCCCCCTCACAGATAGGTCGGTCCTGTCAGGGTCTGTAGGAGTCCTATGTGTATATATATATATATCCCCCTCACACATTAGTCTGCAGTTTTCCCGCCTCCCTTCCCTGTCATCAGTTACTGACAGACCGGAAGTGATGCACGGGTCACATGACCTCGGAGGAGGAGGAGCCAACCGGAGGATAATGTGATGTATGTATATAATGGGTTGTATATACCTGTCCGCCTAGAGAGGAGTGTATACAGTGTATATATATAAGGAGGGGTAGAGATGGAGTGTATACGGTGTATATATATAAGGAGGGGTAGAGATGGAGTGTATACAGTGTATATATAAGGAGGGGTAGAGATGGAGTGTATACAGTGTATATATATAAGGAGGGGTAGAGATGGAGTGTATACAGTGTATATATAAGGAGGGGTAGAGATGGAGTGTATACAGTGTATATATAAGGAGGGGTAGAGATGGAGTGTATACAGTGTATATATATAAGGAGGGGTAGAGATGGAGTGTATACAGTGTATATATATAAGGAGGGGTAGAGATGGAGTGTATACGGTGTATATATAAGGAGGGGTAGAGATGGAGTGTATACGGTGTATATATATAAGGAGGGGTAGAGATGGAGTGTATACAGTGTATATATATAAGGAGTGGTAGAGATGGAGTGTATACAGTGTATATATAAGGAGGGGTAGAGATGGAGTGTATACAGTGTATATATAAGGAGGGGTAGAGATGGAGTGTATACGGTGTATATATAAGGAGGGGTAGAGATGGAGTGTATACGGTGTATATATATAAGGAGGGGTAGAGATGGAGTGTATACAGTGTATATAAGGAGGGGTAGAGATGGAGTGTATACGGTGTATATATAAGGAGGGGGAGAGATGGAGTGTATACGGTGTATATATATAAGGAGGGGTAGAGATGGAGTGTATACGGTGTATATATATAAGGAGGGGTAGAGATGGAGTGTATACAGTGTATATATAAGGAGGGGTAGAGATGGAGTGTATACGGTGTATATATAAGGAGGGGTAGAGATGGAGTGTATACGGTGTGTATATATATAAGGAGGGGTAGAGATGGAGTGTATACAGTGTATATATATAAGGAGTGGTAGAGATGGAGTGTATACGGTATATATATAAGGAGTGGTAGAGATGGAGTGTATACGGTGTATATATAAGGAGGGGTAGAGATGGAGTGTATACGGTGTGTATATATATAAGGAGGGGTAGAGATGGAGTGTATACGCTGTATATATATAAGGAGGGGTAGAGATGGAGTATATACAGTGTATATATAAGGAGGGGTAGAGATGGAGTGTATACGGTGTATATATAAGGAGGGGTAGAGATGGAGTGTATACGGTGTATATATAAGGAGGGGTAGAGATGGAGTGTATACGGTTGTATATATAAGGAGGGGTAGAGATGGAGTGTATACGGGTGTATATATAAGGAGGGGTAGAGATGGAGTGTATACAGTGTGTATATATAAGGAGGGGTAGAGATGGAGTGTATACGGTGTATATATAAGGAGGGGTAGAGATGGAGTGTATACGGTGTGTATATATATAAGGAGGGGTAGAGATGGAGTGTATACGCTGTATATATATAAGGAGGGGTAGAGATGGAGTGTATACGGTGTATATATAAGGAGGGGTAGAGATGGAGTGTATACAGTGTGTATATATAAGGAGGGGTAGAGATGGTGTGTATACGGTGTGTATATATAAGGAGGGGTAGAGATGGAGTGTATACGGTGTATATATATGGAGGGGTAGAGATGGAGTGTATACAGTGTATATATATAAGGAGGGGTAGAGATGGAGTGTATACAGTGTATATATATAAGGAGTGGTAGAGATGGAGTGTATACAGTGTATATATAAGGAGGGGTAGAGATGGAGTGTATACGGTGTATATATATATATATAAGGAGGGGTAGAGATGGTGTGTATACGGTGTATATATAAGGAGGGGTAGAGATGGAGTGTATACGGTGTGTATATATATAAGGAGGGGTAGAGATGGAGTGTATACAGTGTATATATAAGGAGGGGTAGAGATGGAGTGTATACGGTGTATATATAAGGAGTGGTAGAGATGGAGTGTATACGGTATATATATAAGGAGGGGTAGAGATGGAGTGTATACAGTGTATATATATAAGGAGGGGTAGAGATGGAGTGTATACAGTGTATATATATAAGGAGGGGTAGAGATGGAGTGTATACGGTGTATATATATAAGGAGGGGTAGAGATGGAGTGTATACGGTGTATATATATGGAGGGGTAGAGATGGAGTGTATACGGTGTGTGTGTATATATATAAGGAGGGGTAGAGATGGAGTGTATACAGTGTATATATATAAGGAGGGGTAGAGATGGAGTGTATACGGTGTATATATAAGGAGGGGTAGAGATGGAGTGTATACAGTGTATATATAAGGAGGGGTAGAGATGGAGTGTATACGGTGTATATATAAGGAGGGGTAGAGATGGAGTGTATACGGTATATATATAAGGAGGGGTAGAGATGGAGTGTATACGGTGTATATATAAGGAGGGGTAGAGATGGAGTGTATACGCTGTATATATAAGGAGGGGTAGAGATGGAGTGTATACAGTGTATATATATAAGGAGGGGTACAGATGGAGTGTATACAGTGTATATATAAGGAGGGGTAGAGATGGAGTGTATACTGTGTATATATAAGGAGGGGTAGAGATGGAGTGTATACGGTGTATATATAAGGAGGGGTAGAGATGGAGTGTATACAGTGTATATATAAGGAGGGGTAGAGATGGAGTGTATACGGTGTATATATAAGGAGGGGTAGAGATGGAGTGTATACAGTATATATAAGGAGTGGTAGAGATGGAGTGTATACAGTGTATATATAAGGAGGGGTAGAGATGGAGTGTATACGGTATATATATAAGGAGGGGTAGAGATGGCGTGTATACAGTATATATATATAAGGAGGGGTAGAGATGGAGTGTATACGGTGTATATATATAAGGAGGGGTAGAGATGGAGTGTATACGGTGTATATATAAGGAGGGGTAGAGATGGAGTGTATACGGTGTATATATAAGGAGGGGTAGAGATGGAGTGTATACGGTGTATATATAAGGAGGGGTAGAGATGGAGTGTATACGGTGTATATATAAGGAGGGGTAGAGATGGAGTGTATACGGTGTATATATATAAGGAGGGGTAGAGATGGAGTGTATACGGTGTATATATAAGGAGGGGTAGAGATGGAGTGTATACAGTATATATATATATAAGGAGGGGTAGAGATGGAGTGTATACAGTATATATAAGGAGGGGTAGAGATGGAGTGTATACAGTATATATAAGGAGGGGTAGAGATGGAGTGTATACAGTATATATAAGGAGGGGTAGAGATGGAGTGTATACAGTATATATATATATATAAGGAGGGGTAGAGATGGAGTGTATACGGTATATATAAGGAGGGGTAGAGATGGAGTGTATACGGTGTATATATAAGGAGGGGTAGAGATGGAGTGTATACGGTGTATATATATAAGGAGGGGTAGAGATGGAGTGTATACGGTGTATATATAAGGAGGGGTAGAGATGGAGTGTATACAGTATATATATATATAAGGAGGGGTAGAGATGGAGTGTATACAGTATATATAAGGAGGGGTAGAGATGGAGTGTATACACTGTATATATAAGGAGGGGTAGAGATGGAGTGTATACGGTGTATATATAAGGAGGGGTAGAGATGGAGTGTATACGGTGTATATATATAAGGAGGGGTAGAGATGGAGTGTATACGGTGTATATATATATAAGGAGGGGTAGAGATGGAGTGTATACGGTGTATATATATAAGGAGGGGTAGAGATGGAGTGTATACGGTGTATATATAAGGAGGGGTAGAGATGGAGTGTATACGGTGTATATATAAGGAGGGGTAGAGATGGAGTGTATACGGTGTATATATATAAGGAGGGGTAGAGATGGAGTATATACGGTGTATATATAAGGAGGGTAGAGATGGAGTGTATACAGTGTATATATAAGGAGGGGTAGAGATGGAGTGTATACGGTGTGTATATATATAAGGAGGGGTAGAGATGGAGTGTATACCGTGTATATATATAAGGAGTGGTAGAGATGGAGTGTATACAGTGTATATATAAGGAGGGGTAGAGATGGAGTGTATACAGTGTATATATAAGGAGGGGTAGAGATGGAGTGTATACGGTATGTATATATAAGGAGGGGTAGAGATGGAGTGTATACGGTGTATATATAAGGAGGGGTACAGATGGAGTGTATACGGTGTATATATAAGGAGGGGTAGAGATGGAGTGTATACAGTGTATATATAAGGAGGGGTAGAGATGGAGTGTATACGGTGTATATATAAGGAGGGGTAGAGATGGAGTGTGTACGGTGTGTATATAAGGAGGGGTAGAGATGGAGTGTATACGGTGTATATATAAGGAGGGGTAGAGATGGAGTGTATACGGTGTATATATAAGGAGGGGTAGAGATGGAGTGTATACGGTGTATATATAAGGAGGGGTAGAGATGGAGTGTATACGGTGTATATATAAGGAGGGGTTAGAGATGGAGTGTGTACGGTGTGTATATAAGGAGGGGTAGAGATGGAGTGTATACGGTGTATATATAAGGAGGGGTAGAGATGGAGTGTATACGGTGTATATATAAGGAGGGGTACAGATGGAGTGTATACGGTGTATATATAAGGAGGGGTAGAGATGGAGTGTATACGCTGTATATATAAGGAGGGGTAGAGATGGAGTGTATACGGTGTATATATATAAGGGGGGTAGAGATGGAGTGTATACAGTGTATATATATAAGGAGTGGTAGAGATGGGTGTGTATACGGTGTATATATAAGGAGGGGTAGAGATGGAGTGTATACGGTGTATATATAAGGAGGGGTAGAGATGGAGTGTATACGGTGTATATATAAGGAGGGGTAGAGATGGAGTGTATACGGTGTATATATAAGGAGGGGTAGAGATGGAGTGTATATATAAGGAGGGGTAGAGATGGAGTGTATACAGTGTATATATAAGGAGGGGTAGAGATGGAGTGTATACGGTGTATATATAAGGAGGGGTACAGATGGAGTGTATACAGTGTATATATATAAGGAGGGGTAGAGATGGAGTGTATACGGTGTATATATATAAGGAGGGGTAGAGATGGAGTGTATACGGTGTATATATAAGGAGGGGTAGAGATGGAGTGTATACGGTGTATATATAAGGAGGGGTAGAGATGGAGTGTATACGGTGTATATATAAGGAGGGGTAGAGATGGAGTGTATATATAAGGAGGGGTAGAGATGGAGTGTATACAGTATATATAAGGAGTGGTAGAGATGGAGTGTATACGGTGTATATATAAGGAGGGGTAGAGATGGAGTGTATATGGTGTATATAAGGAGGGGTAGAGATGGAGTGTATACAGTATATATATAAGGAGGGGTAGAGATGGAGTGTATACGGTGTATATATATAAGGAGGGGGTAGAGATGGAGTGTATACAGTGTATATATATAAGGAGTGGTACAGATGGAGTGTATACGGTGTATATATAAGGAGGGGTAGAGATGGAGTGTATACGCTGTATATATAAGGAGGGGTAGAGATGGAGTGTATACAGTATATATATAAGGAGGGGTAGAGATGGAGTGTATACGGTGTATATATAAGGAGGGGTAGAGATGGAGTGTATACGGTGTGTATATATAAGGAGGGGTAGAGATGGAGTGTATACGGTGTATATATATAAGGAGGGGTAGAGATGGAGTGTATACGGTGTATATATAAGGAGGGGTAGAGATGGAGTGTATACAGTATATATATATATAAGGAGGGGTAGAGATGGAGTGTATACGGTGTATATATAAGGGGGGGTAGAGATGGAGTGTATACAGTGTATATATAAGGAGGGGTAGAGATGGAGTGTATACAGTATATATAAGGAGGGGTAGAGATGGAGTGTATACGGTGTATATATATAAGGAGGGGTAGAGATGGAGTGTATACGGTGTATATATATAAGGAGGGGTAGAGATGGAGTGTATACGGTGTATATATAAGGAGGGGTAGAGATGGAGTGTATACGGTGTATATATAAGGAGGGGTAGAGATGGAGTGTATACGGTGTATATATAAGGAGGGGTAGAGATGGAGTGTATACGGTGTATATATATAAGGAGGGGTAGAGATGGAGTGTATACGGTGTATATATATAAGGAGGGGTAGAGATGGAGTGTATACGGTGTATATATATAAGGAGGGGTAGAGATGGAGTGTATACAGTGTATATATAAGGAGGGGTAGAGATGGAGTGTATACAGTGTATATATAAGGAGGAGTAGAGATGGAGTGTATACGGTGTATATATAAGGAGGGGTAGAGATGGAGTGTATACAGTGTATATCTAAGGAGGGGTAGAGATGGAGTGTATACAGGTGTATATATATAAGGAGGGGTAGAGATGGAGTGTATACAGTGTATATATAAGGAGGGGTAGAGATGGAGTGTATACAGTGTATATATAAGGAGGGGTAGAGATGGAGTGTATACGGTGTATATATATAAGGAGTGGTAGAGATGGAGTGTATACGGTGTATATATATAAGGAGGGGTAGAGATGGAGTGTATACAGTGTATATATATAAGGAGTGGTAGAGATGGAGTGTATACGGTGTATATATAAGGAGGGGTAGAGATGGAGTGTATACGGTGTATATATAAGGAGGGGTAGAGATGGAGTGTATACAGTGTATATATAAGGAGGGGTAGAGATGGAGTGTATACGGTGTATATATATAAGGAGGGGTAGAGATGGAGTGTATACAGTGTATATATAAGGAGGGGTAGAGATGGAGTGTATACAGTGTATATATAAGGAGGGGTAGAGATGGAGTGTATACAGTGTATATATAAGGAGGAGTAGAGATGGAGTGTATACGGTGTATATATATATATATATATAAGGAGGGGTAGAGATGGAGTGTATACGTGTATATATAGAAGGAGGGGTAGAGATGGAGTGTATACAGTGTATATATAAGGAGGGGTAGAGATGGAGTGTATACGGTGTATATATAAGGAGTGGTAGAGATGGAGTGTATACGGTGTATATATATAAGGAGGGGTAGAGATGGAGTGTATACGGTGTATATATAAGGAGGGGTAGAGATGGAGTGTATACAGTGTATATATAAGGAGGGGTAGAGATGGAGTGTATACGGTGTATATATAAGGAGGGGTAGAGATGGAGTGTATACAGTGTATATATAAGGAGGGGTAGAGATGGAGTGTATACGGTGTATATATAAGGAGGGGTAGAGATGGAGTGTATACAGTGTATATATAAGGAGGGGTAGAGATGGAGTGTATACGGTGTATATATAAGGAGGGGTAGAGATGGAGTGTATACGGTGTATATATAAGGAGTGGTAGAGATGGAGTGTATACAGTGTATATATAAGGAGGGGTAGAGATGGAGTGTATACGGTGTATATATAAGGAGTGGTAGAGATGGAGTGTATACGGTGTATATATAAGGAGTGGTAGAGATGGAGTGTATACAGTGTATATATAAGGAGGGGTAGAGATGGAGTGTATACGGTGTATATATATAAGGAGGGGTAGAGATGGAGTGTATACGGTGTATATATATAAGGAGGGGTAGAGATGGAGTGTATACAGTGTATATATAAGGAGGGGTAGAGATGGAGTGTATACAGTGTATATATAAGGAGGGGTAGAGATGGAGTGTATACAGTGTATATATAAGGAGGGGTAGAGATGGAGTGTATACGGTGTATATAAGGAGGGGTAGAGATGGAGTGTATACGGTGTATATAAGGAGGGGTAGAGATGGAGTGTATACAGTATATATATATGGAGGGGTAGAGATGGAGTGTATACGGTGTATATATAAGGAGGGGTAGAGATGGAGTGTATACGGTGTATATATATAAGGAGGGGTAGAGATGGAGTGTATACAGTGTATATATAAGGAGGGGTAGAGATGGAGTGTATACAGTGTATATATAAGGAGGGGTAGAGATGGAGTGTATACAGTGTATATATAAGGAGGGGTAGAGATGGAGTGTATACGGTGTATATAAGGAGGGGTAGAGATGGAGTGTATACAGTATATATATATGGAGGGGTAGAGATGGAGTGTATACGGTGTATATATAAGGAGGGGTAGAGATGGAGTGTATACGGTGTATATATAAGGAGGGGTAGAGATGGAGTGTATACGGTGTATATATAAGGAGGGGTAGAGATGGAGTGTATACGGTGTATATATAAGGAGTGGTAGAGATGGAGTGTATACGGTGTATATATATAAGGAGGGGTAGAGATGGAGTGTATACGGTGTATATATAAGGAGGGGTAGAGATGGAGTGTATACAGTGTATATATAAGGAGGGGTAGAGATGGAGTGTATACAGTGTATATATAAGGAGGGGTAGAGATGGAGTGTATACAGTGTATATATAAGGAGGGGTAGAGATGGAGTGTATACGGTGTATATATATAAGGAGGGGTAGAGATGGAGTGTATACACTGTATATATAAGGAGGGGTAGAGATGGAGTGTATACGGTGTATATATAAGGAGGGGTAGAGATGGAGTGTATACAGTGTATATATAAGGAGGGGTAGAGATGGAGTGTATACGGTGTATATATATAAGGAGGGGTAGAGATGGAGTGTATACACTGTATATATAAGGAGGGGTAGAGATGGAGTGTATACGGTGTATATATATAAGGAGGGGTAGAGATGGAGTGTATACGGTGTATATATAAGGAGGGGTAGAGATGGAGTGTATACGGTATATATATAAGGAGGGGTAGAGATGGAGTGTATACAGTGTATATATAAGGAGGGGTAGAGATGGAGTGTATACGGTGTATATATAAGGAGTGGTAGAGATGGAGTGTATACGGTGTATATATAAGGAGTGGTAGAGATGGAGTGTATACGGTGTATATATAAGGAGGGGTAGAGATGGAGTGTATACAGTGTATATATAAGGAGGGGTAGAGATGGAGTGTATACGGTGTATATATAAGGAGGGGTAGAGATGGAGTGTATACGGTGTATATATAAGGAGGGGTAGAGATGGAGTGTATACGGTGTATATATAAGGAGGGGTAGAGATGGAGTGTATACGGTGTATATATATAAGGAGGGGTAGAGATGGAGTGTATACGGTGTATATATATAAGGAGGGGTAGAGATGGAGTGTATACAGTATATATATATAAGGAGGGGTAGAGATGGAGTGTATACAGTATATATATATAAGGAGGGGTAGAGATGGAGTGTATACGCTGTATATATAAGGAGGGGTAGAGATGGAGTGTATACAGTGTATATATAAGGAGGGGTAGAGATGGAGTGTATACGGTGTATATATAAGGAGGGGTAGAGATGGAGTGTATACGGTATATATATAAGGAGGGGTAGAGATGGAGTGTATACGGTGTGTATATATATAAGGAGGGGTAGAGATGGAGTGTATACAGTGTATATATATAAGGAGGGGTAGAGATGGAGTGTATACGGTGTGTATATATATATATAAGGGGGGTAGAGATGGAGTGTATACAGTGTATATATATATATAAGGAGGGGTAGAGATGGAGTGTATACGGTGTATATATAAGGAGGGGTACAGATGGAGTGTATACGGTGTATATATAAGGAGGGGTAGAGATGGAGTGTATACAGTGTATATATAAGGAGGGGTAGAGATGGAGTGTATACGCTGTATATATAAGGAGGGGTAGAGATGGAGTGTATACAGTGTATATATAAGGAGGGGTAGAGATGGAGTATATACGGTGTATATATAAGGAGGGGTAGAGATGGAGTGTATACGGTGTATATATAAGGAGGGGTAGAGATGGAGTGTATACGGTGTATATATAAGGAGGGGTAGAGATGGAGTGTATACAGTGTATATATATAAGGAGGGGTAGAGATGGAGTGTATACGGTGTATATATAAGGAGGGGTAGAGATGGAGTGTATACGGTGTATATATATAAGGGGGGGTAGAGATGGAGTGTATACGGTGTATATATAAGGAGGGGTAGAGATGGAGTGTATACGGTGTATATATAAGGAGGGGTAGAGATGGAGTGTATACAGTGTATATATAAGGAGGGGTAGAGATGGAGTGTATACAGTGTATATATAAGGAGGGGTAGAGATGGAGTGTATACGGTGTATATATATAAGGAGGGGTAGAGATGGAGTGTATACGGTGTATATATATAAGGAGGGGTAGAGATGGAGTGTATACGGTGTATATATAAGGAGGGGTAGAGATGGAGTGTATACGGTGTATATATATAAGGAGGGGTAGAGATGGAGTGTATACAGTGTATATATAAGGAGGGGTAGAGATGGAGTGTATACGGTGTATATAAGGAGGGGTAGAGATGGAGTGTATACGGTGTATATATAAGGAGGGGTAGAGATGGAGTGTATACGGTGTGTATATAAGGAGGGGTAGAGATGGAGTGTATACGGTGTATATATATAAGGAGGGGTAGAGATGGAGTGTATACAGTATATATATAAGGAGGGGTAGAGATGGAGTGTATACGGTGTATATATAAGGAGGGGTAGAGATGGTGTGTATACGGTGTATATATAAGGAGGGGTATAGATGGAGTGTATACGGTGTATATATATAAGGAGGGGTAGAGATGGAGTGTATACGGTGTGTATATATAAGGAGTGGTAGAGATGGAGTGTATACGGTGTGTATATATAAGGAGGGGTAGAGATGGAGTGTATACGGTGTATATATAAGGAGGGGTAGAGATGGAGTGTATACGCTGTATATATAAGGAGGGGTAGAGATGGAGTGTATACAGTGTATATATATAAGGAGGGGTAGAGATGGAGTGTATACGGTGTGTATATAAGGAGGGGTAGAGATGGAGTGTACACGGTGTGTATATATATATAAGGAGGGGTAGAGATGGAGTATATACGGTGTATATATAAGGAGGGGTAGAGATGGAGTGTATACGTTGTATATGTAAGGAGGGGTAGAGATGGAGTGTATACAGTGTATATATATAAGGAGGGGTAGAGATGGAGTGTATACGCTGTATATATAAGGAGGGGTAGAGATGGAGTGTATACGGTGTATATATATAAGGAGGGGTAGAGATGGAGTGTATACGGTGTATATATATAAGGAGGGGTAGAGATGGAGTGTATACGGTGTATATATATAAGGAGGGGTAGAGATGGAGTGTATACGCTGTATATATAAGGAGGGGTAGAGATGGAGTGTATACGGTGTATATATATAAGGAGGGGTAGAGATGGAGTGTATACGGTGTATATATATAAGGAGGGGTAGAGATGGAGTGTATACAGTGTATATATAAGGAGGGGTAGAGATGGAGTGTATACAGTGTATATATAAGGAGGGGTAGAGATGGAGTATATACAGTGTATATATAAGGAGGGGTAGAGATGGAGTGTATACGGTGTATATATAAGGAGGGGTAGAGATGGAGTGTATACGGTATATATATAAGGAGGGGTAGAGATGGAGTGTATACGGTGTGTATATAAGGAGGGGTAGAGATGGAGTGTATACAGTGTATATATAAGGAGGGGTAGAGATGGAGTGTATACGGTGTATATATAAGGAGGGGTAGAGATGGAGTGTATACAGTGTATATATAAGGAGGGGTAGAGATGGAGTGTATACAGTGTATATATATAAGGAGGGGTAGAGATGGAGTGTATACGGTGTATATATATATGGAGGGGTAGAGATGGAGTGTATACAGTGTATATATAAGGAGGGGTAGAGATGGAGTGTATACGGTGTGTATATATATAAGGAGGGGTAGAGATGGAGTGTATACGGTGTATATATAAGGAGGGGTAGAGATGGAGTGTATACGGTGTATATATAAGGAGGGGTAGAGATGGAGTGTATACAGTGTATATATATAAGGAGGGGTAGAGATGGAGTGTATACGGTGTGTATATATAAGGAGGTGTAGAGATGGAGTGTATACAGTGTATATATAAGGAGGGGTAGAGATGGAGTGTATACGGTGTATATATATAGGGGGGGGGTAGAGATGGAGTGTATACGGTGTATATATAAGGAGGGGTAGAGATGGAGTGTATACGGTGTATATATAAGGAGGGGTAGAGATGGAGTGTATACAGTGTATATATAAGGAGGGGTAGAGATGGAGTGTATACGGTGTATATATAAGGGGGGTAGAGATGGAGTGTATACGGTGTATATATATAAGGAGGGGTAGAGATGGAGTGTATACGGTGTATATATAAGGAGGGGTAGAGATGGAGTGTATACAGTGTATATATAAGGAGGGGTAGAGATGGAGTGTATACGGTGTATATATAAGGGGGGTAGAGATGGAGTGTATACGGTGTATATATATACGGAGGGGTAGAGCTGGAGTGTATACAGTGTATATATAAGGAGGGGTAGAGATGGAGTGTATACGGTGTATATATAAGGAGGGGTAGAGATGGAGTGTATACGGTGTATATATATAAGGAGGGGTAGAGCTGGAGTGTATACAGTGTATATATATGGAGGGGTAGAGATGGAGTGTATACGGTGTATATATAAGGAGGGGTAGAGATGGAGTGTATACAGTGTATATATATAAGGAGGGGTAGAGATGGAGTGTATACAGTGTATATATAAGGAGTGGTAGAGATGGAGTGTATACAGTGTATATATAAGGAGGGGTAGAGATGGAGTGTATACGGTGTATATATATAAGGAGGGGTAGAGATGGAGTGTATACGGTGTATATATAAGGAGGAGTAGAGATGGAGTGTATACGGTATATATATATGGAGGGGTAGAGATGGAGTGTATACGGTGTATATATAAGGAGGGGTAGAGATGGAGTGTATACAGTGTATATATAAGGAGGGGTAGAGATGGAGTGTATACGGTGTATATATAAGGAGGGGTAGAGATGGAGTGTATACGGTGTATATATAAGGAGGGGTAGAGATGAAGTGTATACACTGTATATATAAGGAGGGGTAGAGATGGAGTGTATACACTGTATATATAAGGAGGGGTAGAGATGGAGTGTATACGCTGTATATATAAGGAGGGGGAGAGATGGAGTGTATACGGTATATATATAAGGAGGGGTAGAGATGGAGTGTATACAGTGTATATAAGGAGGGGTAGAGATGGAGTGTATACGGTGTATATATAAGGAGGGGTAGAGATGGAGTGTATACGGTATATATATAAGGAGGGGTAGAGATGGAGTGTATACAGTGTATATAAGGAGGGGTAGAGATGGAGTGTATACGCTGTATATATAAGGAGGGGGAGAGATGGAGTGTATACGGTATATATATAAGGAGGGGTAGAGATGGAGTGTATACAGTGTATATAAGGAGGGGTAGAGATGGAGTATATACGGTGTATATATAAGGAGGGGTAGAGATGGAGTGTATACAGTGTATATATAAGGAGGGGTAGAGATGGAGTGTATACGGTGTATATATATAAGGAGGGGTAGAGATGGAGTGTATACACTGTATATATAAGGAGGGGTAGAGATGGAGTGTATACGGTGTATATATATAAGGAGGGGTAGAGATGGAGTGTATACGGTGTATATATAAGGAGGGGTAGAGATGGAGTGTATACGGTATATATATAAGGAGGGGTAGAGATGGAGTGTATACAGTGTATATATAAGGAGGGGTAGAGATGGAGTGTATACGGTGTATATATAAGGAGTGGTAGAGATGGAGTGTATACGGTGTATATATAAGGAGTGGTAGAGATGGAGTGTATACGGTGTATATATAAGGAGGGGTAGAGATGGAGTGTATACAGTGTATATATAAGGAGGGGTAGAGATGGAGTGTATACGGTGTATATATAAGGAGGGGTAGAGATGGAGTGTATACGGTGTATATATAAGGAGGGGTAGAGATGGAGTGTATACGGTGTATATATAAGGAGGGGTAGAGATGGAGTGTATACGGTGTATATATATAAGGAGGGGTAGAGATGGAGTGTATACGGTGTATATATATAAGGAGGGGTAGAGATGGAGTGTATACAGTATATATATATAAGGAGGGGTAGAGATGGAGTGTATACAGTATATATATATAAGGAGGGGTAGAGATGGAGTGTATACGGTGTATATATAAGGAGGGGTAGAGATGGAGTGTATACAGTGTATATATAAGGAGGGGTAGAGATGGAGTGTATACGGTGTATATATAAGGAGGGGTAGAGATGGAGTGTATACGGTGTATATATAAGGAGGGGTAGAGATGGAGTGTATACAGTGTATATATATATATATATAAGGAGGGGTAGAGATGGAGTGTATACAGTGTATATATAAGGAGGGGTAGAGATGGAGTGTATACGGTGTGTATATATATAAGGAGGGGTAGAGATGGAGTGTATACAGTGTATATATAAGGAGGGGTAGAGATGGAGTGTATACGGTGTGTATATATATAAGGAGGGGTAGAGATGGAGTGTATACGGTGTATATATAAGGAGGGGTAGAGATGGAGTGTATACGGTATATATATAAGGAGGGGTAGAGATGGAGTGTATACGGTGTGTATATATATAAGGAGGGGTAGAGATGGAGTGTATACAGTATATATATATAAGGAGGGGTAGAGATGGAGTGTATACGGTGTGTATATATATATATAAGGGGGGTAGAGATGGAGTGTATACAGTGTATATATATATATAAGGAGGGGTAGAGATGGAGTGTATACGCTGTATATATAAGGAGGGGTAGAGATGGAGTGTATACAGTGTATATATAAGGAGGGGTAGAGATGGAGTGTATACGGTGTATATATAAGGAGGGGTAGAGATGGAGTGTATACGGTATATATATAAGGAGGGGTAGAGATGGAGTGTATACGGTGTGTATATATATAAGGAGGGGTAGAGATGGAGTGTATACAGTGTATATATATAAGGAGGGGTAGAGATGGAGTGTATACGGTGTGTATATATATATATAAGGGGGGTAGAGATGGAGTGTATACAGTGTATATATATATATAAGGAGGGGTAGAGATGGAGTGTATACGGTGTATATATAAGGAGGGGTACAGATGGAGTGTATACGGTGTATATATAAGGAGGGGTAGAGATGGAGTGTATACAGTGTATATATAAGGAGGGGTAGAGATGGAGTGTATACGCTGTATATATAAGGAGGGGTAGAGATGGAGTGTATACAGTGTATATATAAGGAGGGGTAGAGATGGAGTATATACGGTGTATATATAAGGAGGGGTAGAGATGGAGTGTATACGGTGTATATATAAGGAGGGGTAGAGATGGAGTGTATACGGTGTATATATAAGGAGGGGTAGAGATGGAGTGTATACAGTGTATATATAAGGAGGGGTAGAGATGGAGTGTATACAGTGTATATATAAGGAGGGGTAGAGATGGAGTGTATACGGTGTATATATATAAGGAGGGGTAGAGATGGAGTGTATACGGTGTATATATATAAGGAGGGGTAGAGATGGAGTGTATACGGTGTATATATAAGGAGGGGTAGAGATGGAGTGTATACGGTGTATATATATAAGGAGGGGTAGAGATGGAGTGTATACAGTGTATATATAAGGAGGGGTAGAGATGGAGTGTATACGGTGTATATAAGGAGGGGTAGAGATGGAGTGTATACGGTGTATATATAAGGAGGGGTAGAGATGGAGTGTATACGGTGTGTATATAAGGAGGGGTAGAGATGGAGTGTATACGGTGTATATATATAAGGAGGGGTAGAGATGGAGTGTATACAGTATATATATAAGGAGGGGTAGAGATGGAGTGTATACGGTGTATATATAAGGAGGGGTAGAGATGGTGTGTATACGGTGTATATATAAGGAGGGGTATAGATGGAGTGTATACGGTGTATATATATAAGGAGGGGTAGAGATGGAGTGTATACGGTGTGTATATATAAGGAGTGGTAGAGATGGAGTGTATACGGTGTGTATATATAAGGAGGGGTAGAGATGGAGTGTATACGGTGTATATATAAGGAGGGGTAGAGATGGAGTGTATACGCTGTATATATAAGGAGGGGTAGAGATGGAGTGTATACAGTGTATATATATAAGGAGGGGTAGAGATGGAGTGTATACGGTGTGTATATAAGGAGGGGTAGAGATGGAGTGTACACGGTGTGTATATATATATAAGGAGGGGTAGAGATGGAGTATATACGGTGTATATATAAGGAGGGGTAGAGATGGAGTGTATACGTTGTATATGTAAGGAGGGGTAGAGATGGAGTGTATACAGTGTATATATATAAGGAGGGGTAGAGATGGAGTGTATACGCTGTATATATAAGGAGGGGTAGAGATGGAGTGTATACGGTGTATATATATAAGGAGGGGTAGAGATGGAGTGTATACGGTGTATATATATAAGGAGGGGTAGAGATGGAGTGTATACGGTGTATATATATAAGGAGGGGTAGAGATGGAGTGTATACGCTGTATATATAAGGAGGGGTAGAGATGGAGTGTATACGGTGTATATATATAAGGAGGGGTAGAGATGGAGTGTATACGGTGTATATATATAAGGAGGGGTAGAGATGGAGTGTATACGGTGTATATATAAGGAGGGGTAGAGATGGAGTGTATACAGTGTATATATAAGGAGGGGTAGAGATGGAGTGTATACAGTGTATATATATAAGGAGGGGTAGAGATGGAGTGTATACGGTGTATATATATATGGAGGGGTAGAGATGGAGTGTATACAGTGTATATATAAGGAGGGGTAGAGATGGAGTGTATACGGTGTGTATATATATAAGGAGGGGCAGAGATGGAGTGTATACGGTGTATATATAAGGAGGGGTAGAGATGGAGTGTATACGGTGTATATATAAGGAGGGGTAGAGATGGAGTGTATACAGTGTATATATATAAGGAGGGGTAGAGATGGAGTGTATACGGTGTGTATATATAAGGAGGTGTAGAGATGGAGTGTATACAGTGTATATATAAGGAGGGGTAGAGATGGAGTGTATACGGTGTATATATATAGGGGGGGGGTAGAGATGGAGTGTATACGGTGTATATATAAGGAGGGGTAGAGATGGAGTGTATACGGTGTATATATAAGGAGGGGTAGAGATGGAGTGTATACAGTGTATATATAAGGAGGGGTAGAGATGGAGTGTATACGGTGTATATATAAGGGGGGTAGAGATGGAGTGTATACGGTGTATATATATAAGGAGGGGTAGAGATGGAGTGTATACGGTGTATATATAAGGAGGGGTAGAGATGGAGTGTATACAGTGTATATATAAGGAGGGGTAGAGATGGAGTGTATACGGTGTATATATATACGGAGGGGTAGAGCTGGAGTGTATACAGTGTATATATAAGGAGGGGTAGAGATGGAGTGTATACGGTGTATATATAAGGAGGGGTAGAGATGGAGTGTATACGGTGTATATATATAAGGAGGGGTAGAGCTGGAGTGTATACAGTGTATATATATGGAGGGGTAGAGATGGAGTGTATACGGTGTATATATAAGGAGGGGTAGAGATGGAGTGTATACAGTGTATATATATAAGGAGGGGTAGAGATGGAGTGTATACAGTGTATATATAAGGAGTGGTAGAGATGGAGTGTATACAGTGTATATATAAGGAGGGGTAGAGATGGAGTGTATACGGTGTATATATATAAGGAGGGGTAGAGATGGAGTGTATACGGTGTATATATAAGGAGGAGTAGAGATGGAGTGTATACGGTATATATATATGGAGGGGTAGAGATGGAGTGTATACGGTGTATATATAAGGAGGGGTAGAGATGGAGTGTATACGGTGTATATATAAGGAGGGGTAGAGATGGAGTGTATACGGTGTATATATAAGGAGGGGTAGAGATGAAGTGTATACACTGTATATATAAGGAGGGGTAGAGATGGAGTGTATACACTGTATATATAAGGAGGGGTAGAGATGGAGTGTATACGCTGTATATATAAGGAGGGGGAGAGATGGAGTGTATACGGTATATATATAAGGAGGGGTAGAGATGGAGTGTATACAGTGTATATAAGGAGGGGTAGAGATGGAGTGTATACGGTGTATATATAAGGAGGGGTAGAGATGGAGTGTATACGGTATATATATAAGGAGGGGTAGAGATGGAGTGTATACAGTGTATATAAGGAGGGGTAGAGATGGAGTGTATACGCTGTATATATAAGGAGGGGGAGAGATGGAGTGTATACGGTATATATATAAGGAGGGGTAGAGATGGAGTGTATACAGTGTATATAAGGAGGGGTAGAGATGGAGTATATACGGTGTATATATAAGGAGGGGTAGAGATGGAGTGTATACAGTGTATATATAAGGAGGGGTAGAGATGGAGTGTATACGGTGTATATATATAAGGAGGGGTAGAGATGGAGTGTATACACTGTATATATAAGGAGGGGTAGAGATGGAGTGTATACGGTGTATATATATAAGGAGGGGTAGAGATGGAGTGTATACGGTGTATATATAAGGAGGGGTAGAGATGGAGTGTATACGGTATATATATAAGGAGGGGTAGAGATGGAGTGTATACGGTGTATATATAAGGAGGGGTAGAGATGGAGTGTATACAGTGTATATATAAGGAGGGGTAGAGATGGAGTGTATACGGTGTATATATAAGGAGGGGTAGAGATGGAGTGTATACAGTGTATATATATATATAAGGAGGGGTAGAGATGGAGTGTATACAGTGTATATATATATATAAGGAGGGGTAGAGATGGAGTATATACAGTGTATATATAAGGAGGGGTAGAGATGGAGTGTATACGGTATATATATAAGGAGGGGTAGAGATGGAGTGTATACGGTGTATATATAAGGAGGGGTAGAGATGGAGTGTATACAGTGTATATATATATATATATAAGGAGGGGTAGAGATGGAGTGTATACAGTGTATATATAAGGAGGGGTAGAGATGGAGTGTATACGGTGTATATATATAAGGAGGGGTAGAGATGGAGTGTATACAGTGTATATATAAGGAGGGGTAGAGATGGAGTGTATACGGTGTGTATATATATAAGGAGGGGTAGAGATGGAGTGTATACGGTGTATATATAAGGAGGGGTAGAGATGGAGTGTATACGGTATATATATAAGGAGGGGTAGAGATGGAGTGTATACGGTGTGTATATATATAAGGAGGGGTAGAGATGGAGTGTATACAGTATATATATATAAGGAGGGGTAGAGATGGAGTGTATACGGTGTGTATATATATATATAAGGGGGGTAGAGATGGAGTGTATACAGTGTATATATATATATAAGGAGGGGTAGAGATGGAGTGTATACGCTGTATATATAAGGAGGGGTAGAGATGGAGTGTATACAGTGTATATATAAGGAGGGGTAGAGATGGAGTGTATACGGTGTATATATAAGGAGGGGTAGAGATGGAGTGTATACGGTATATATATAAGGAGGGGTAGAGATGGAGTGTATACGGTGTGTATATATATAAGGAGGGGTAGAGATGGAGTGTATACAGTGTATATATATAAGGAGGGGTAGAGATGGAGTGTATACGGTGTGTATATATATATATAAGGGGGGTAGAGATGGAGTGTATACAGTGTATATATATATATAAGGAGGGGTAGAGATGGAGTGTATACGGTGTATATATAAGGAGGGGTACAGATGGAGTGTATACGGTGTATATATAAGGAGGGGTAGAGATGGAGTGTATACAGTGTATATATAAGGAGGGGTAGAGATGGAGTGTATACGCTGTATATATAAGGAGGGGTAGAGATGGAGTGTATACAGTGTATATATAAGGAGGGGTAGAGATGGAGTATATACGGTGTATATATAAGGAGGGGTAGAGATGGAGTGTATACGGTGTATATATAAGGAGGGGTAGAGATGGAGTGTATACGGTGTATATATAAGGAGGGGTAGAGATGGAGTGTATACAGTGTATATATATAAGGAGGGGTAGAGATGGAGTGTATACGGTGTATATATAAGGAGGGGTAGAGATGGAGTGTATACGGTGTATATATATAAGGGGGGGTAGAGATGGAGTGTATACGGTGTATATATAAGGAGGGGTAGAGATGGAGTGTATACGGTGTATATATAAGGAGGGGTAGAGATGGAGTGTATACAGTGTATATATAAGGAGGGGTAGAGATGGAGTGTATACGGTATATATATAAGGAGGGGTAGAGATGGAGTGTATACAGTGTATATATAAGGAGGGGTAGAGATGGAGTGTATACGGTGTATATATATAAGGAGGGGTAGAGATGGAGTGTATACGGTGTATATATATAAGGAGGGGTAGAGATGGAGTGTATACGGTGTATATATAAGGAGGGGTAGAGATGGAGTGTATACGGTGTATATATATAAGGAGGGGTAGAGATGGAGTGTATACAGTGTATATATAAGGAGGGGTAGAGATGGAGTGTATACGGTGTATATAAGGAGGGGTAGAGATGGAGTGTATACGGTGTATATATAAGGAGGGGTAGAGATGGAGTGTATACGGTGTGTATATAAGGAGGGGTAGAGATGGAGTGTATACGGTGTATATATATAAGGAGGGGTAGAGATGGAGTGTATACAGTATATATATAAGGAGGGGTAGAGATGGAGTGTATACGGTGTATATATAAGGAGGGGTAGAGATGGTGTGTATACGGTGTATATATAAGGAGGGGTAGAGATGGAGTGTATACGGTGTGTATATATAAGGAGTGGTAGAGATGGAGTGTATACGGTGTGTATATATAAGGAGGGGTAGAGATGGAGTGTATACGGTGTATATATAAGGAGGGGTAGAGATGGAGTGTATACGCTGTATATATAAGGAGGGGTAGAGATGGAGTGTATACAGTGTATATATATAAGGAGGGGTAGAGATGGAGTGTATACGGTGTGTATATAAGGAGGGGTAGAGATGGAGTGTACACGGTGTGTATATATATATAAGGAGGGGTAGAGATGGAGTATATACGGTGTATATATAAGGAGGGGTAGAGATGGAGTGTATACGTTGTATATGTAAGGAGGGGTAGAGATGGAGTGTATACAGTGTATATATATAAGGAGGGGTAGAGATGGAGTGTATACGCTGTATATATAAGGAGGGGTAGAGATGGAGTGTATACGGTGTATATATATAAGGAGGGGTAGAGATGGAGTGTATACGGTGTATATATATAAGGAGGGGTAGAGATGGAGTGTATACGGTGTATATATATAAGGAGGGGTAGAGATGGAGTGTATACGCTGTATATATAAGGAGGGGTAGAGATGGAGTGTATACGGTGTATATATATAAGGAGGGGTAGAGATGGAGTGTATACGGTGTATATATATAAGGAGGGGTAGAGATGGAGTGTATACGGTGTATATATAAGGAGGGGTAGAGATGGAGTGTATACAGTGTATATATAAGGAGGGGTAGAGATGGAGTGTATACAGTGTATATATATAAGGAGGGGTAGAGATGGAGTGTATACGGTGTATATATATATGGAGGGGTAGAGATGGAGTGTATACAGTGTATATATAAGGAGGGGTAGAGATGGAGTGTATACGGTGTGTATATATATAAGGAGGGGTAGAGATGGAGTGTATACGGTGTATATATAAGGAGGGGTAGAGATGGAGTGTATACGGTGTATATATAAGGAGGGGTAGAGATGGAGTGTATACAGTGTATATATATAAGGAGGGGTAGAGATGGAGTGTATACGGTGTGTATATATAAGGAGGTGTAGAGATGGAGTGTATACAGTGTATATATAAGGAGGGGTAGAGATGGAGTGTATACGGTGTATATATATAGGGGGGGGGTAGAGATGGAGTGTATACGGTGTATATATAAGGAGGGGTAGAGATGGAGTGTATACGGTGTATATATAAGGAGGGGTAGAGATGGAGTGTATACAGTGTATATATAAGGAGGGGTAGAGATGGAGTGTATACGGTGTATATATAAGGGGGGTAGAGATGGAGTGTATACGGTGTATATATATAAGGAGGGGTAGAGATGGAGTGTATACGGTGTATATATAAGGAGGGGTAGAGATGGAGTGTATACAGTGTATATATAAGGAGGGGTAGAGATGGAGTGTATACGGTGTATATATAAGGGGGGTAGAGATGGAGTGTATACGGTGTATATATATACGGAGGGGTAGAGCTGGAGTGTATACAGTGTATATATAAGGAGGGGTAGAGATGGAGTGTATACGGTGTATATATAAGGAGGGGTAGAGATGGAGTGTATACGGTGTATATATATAAGGAGGGGTAGAGCTGGAGTGTATACAGTGTATATATATGGAGGGGTAGAGATGGAGTGTATACGGTGTATATATAAGGAGGGGTAGAGATGGAGTGTATACAGTGTATATATATAAGGAGGGGTAGAGATGGAGTGTATACAGTGTATATATAAGGAGTGGTAGAGATGGAGTGTATACAGTGTATATATAAGGAGGGGTAGAGATGGAGTGTATACGGTGTATATATATAAGGAGGGGTAGAGATGGAGTGTATACGGTGTATATATAAGGAGGAGTAGAGATGGAGTGTATACGGTATATATATATGGAGGGGTAGAGATGGAGTGTATACGGTGTATATATAAGGAGGGGTAGAGATGGAGTGTATACAGTGTATATATAAGGAGGGGTAGAGATGGAGTGTATACGGTGTATATATAAGGAGGGGTAGAGATGGAGTGTATACGGTGTATATATAAGGAGGGGTAGAGATGAAGTGTATACACTGTATATATAAGGAGGGGTAGAGATGGAGTGTATACACTGTATATATAAGGAGGGGTAGAGATGGAGTGTATACGCTGTATATATAAGGAGGGGGAGAGATGGAGTGTATACGGTATATATATAAGGAGGGGTAGAGATGGAGTGTATACAGTGTATATAAGGAGGGGTAGAGATGGAGTGTATACGGTGTATATATAAGGAGGGGTAGAGATGGAGTGTATACGGTATATATATAAGGAGGGGTAGAGATGGAGTGTATACAGTGTATATAAGGAGGGGTAGAGATGGAGTGTATACGCTGTATATATAAGGAGGGGGAGAGATGGAGTGTATACGGTATATATATAAGGAGGGGTAGAGATGGAGTGTATACAGTGTATATAAGGAGGGGTAGAGATGGAGTATATACGGTGTATATATAAGGAGGGGTAGAGATGGAGTGTATACAGTGTATATATAAGGAGGGGTAGAGATGGAGTGTATACGGTGTATATATAAGGAGGGGTAGAGATGGAGTGTATACAGTGTATATATATAAGGAGGGGTAGAGATGGAGTGTATACAGTGTATATATAAGGAGGGGTAGAGATGGAGTGTATACGGTGTATATATATAAGGAGGGGTAGAGATGGAGTGTATACGGTGTATATATAAGGAGGGGTAGAGATGGAGTGTATACGGTGTATATATAAGGAGGGGTAGAGATGGAGTGTATACAGTGTATATATATAAGGAGGGGTAGAGATGGAGTGTATACAGTGTATATATAAGGAGGGGTAGAGATGACGTGTATACACTGTATATATAAGGAGGGGTAGAGATGGAGTGTATACACTGTATATATAAGGAGGGGTAGAGATGGAGTGTATACGGTGTATATATAAGGAGGGGTAGAGATGGAGTGTATACGCTGTATATATAAGGAGGGGGAGAGATGGAGTGTATACGGTATATATATAAGGAGGGGTAGAGATGGAGTGTATACGGTGTCTATATATAAGGAGGGGTAGAGATGGAGTGTATACGGTGTATATATAAGGAGGGGTATATTTGGAGTGTATACGGTGTATATATAAGGAGGGGTAGAGATGGAGTGTATACGGTGTATATATAAGGAGGGGTAGAGATGGAGTGTATACGGTGTATATATAAGGAGGGGTAGAGATGGAGTGTATACAGTGTATATATATAAGGAGGGGTAGAGATGGAGTGTATACGGTATATATATAAGGAGGGGTAGAGATGGAGTGTATACGGTGTATATATAAGGAGGGGTACAGATGGAGTGTATACGCTGTATATATAAGGAGGGGGAGAGATGGAGTATATACAGTGTATATATAAGGAGGGGTAGAGATGGAGTGTATACGGTGTATATATAAGGAGGGGTAGAGATGGAGTGTATACAGTGTATATATAAGGAGGGGTAGAGATGGAGTGTATACGGTGTATATATAAGGAGGGGTAGAGATGAAGTGTATACACTGTATATATAAGGAGGGGTAGAGATGGAGTGTATACACTGTATATATAAGGAGGGGTAGAGATGGAGTGTATACGCTGTATATATAAGGAGGGGGAGAGATGGAGTGTATACGGTATATATATAAGGAGGGGTAGAGATGGAGTGTATACGGTGTCTATATATAAGGAGGGGTAGAGATGGAGTGTATACGGTGTATATATAAGGAGGGGTATATTTGGAGTGTATACGGTGTATATATAAGGAGGGGTAGAGATGGAGTGTATACGGTGTATATATAAGGAGGGGTAGAGATGGAGTGTATACGGTGTATATAAGGAGGGGTACAGATGGAGTGTATACAGTGTATATATAAGGAGGGGTAGAGATGGAGTGTATACGGTGTATATATATAAGGAGGGGTAGAGATGGAGTGTATACAGTGTATATATAAGGAGGGGTAGAGATGGAGTGTATACGGTGTATATATAAGGAGGGGTAGAGATGGAGTGTATACGGTGTATATATAAGGAGGGGTAGAGATGGAGTGTATACGGTGTATATATAAGGAGGGGTAGAGATGGAGTGTATACGGTGTATATATATAAGGAGGGGTAGAGATGGAGTGTATACGGTGTATATATATAAGGAGGGGTAGAGATGGAGTGTATACAGTATATATATATAAGGAGGGGTAGAGATGGAGTGTATACAGTATATATATATAAGGAGGGGTAGAGATGGAGTGTATACGGTGTATATATAAGGAGGGGTAGAGATGGAGTGTATACAGTGTATATATAAGGAGGGGTAGAGATGGAGTGTATACGGTGTATATATAAGGAGGGGTAGAGATGGAGTGTATACGGTGTATATATAAGGAGGGGTAGAGATGGAGTGTATACAGTGTATATATATATATATAAGGAGGGGTAGAGATGGAGTGTATACAGTGTATATATAAGGAGGGGTAGAGATGGAGTGTATACGGTGTATATATATAAGGAGGGGTAGAGATGGAGTGTATACAGTGTATATATAAGGAGGGGTAGAGATGGAGTGTATACGGTGTGTATATATATAAGGAGGGGTAGAGATGGAGTGTATACGGTGTATATATAAGGAGGGGTAGAGATGGAGTGTATACGGTATATATATAAGGAGGGGTAGAGATGGAGTGTATACGGTGTGTATATATATAAGGAGGGGTAGAGATGGAGTGTATACAGTGTATATATATAAGGAGGGGTAGAGATGGAGTGTATACGGTGTGTATATATATATATAAGGGGGGTAGAGATGGAGTGTATACAGTGTATATATATATATAAGGAGGGGTAGAGATGGAGTGTATACGCTGTATATATAAGGAGGGGTAGAGATGGAGTGTATACAGTGTATATATAAGGAGGGGTAGAGATGGAGTGTATACGGTGTATATATAAGGAGGGGTAGAGATGGAGTGTATACGGTATATATATAAGGAGGGGTAGAGATGGAGTGTATACGGTGTGTATATATATAAGGAGGGGTAGAGATGGAGTGTATACAGTGTATATATATAAGGAGGGGTAGAGATGGAGTGTATACGGTGTGTATATATATATATAAGGGGGGTAGAGATGGAGTGTATACAGTGTATATATATATATAAGGAGGGGTAGAGATGGAGTGTATACGGTGTATATATAAGGAGGGGTACAGATGGAGTGTATACGGTGTATATATAAGGAGGGGTAGAGATGGAGTGTATACAGTGTATATATAAGGAGGGGTAGAGATGGAGTGTATACGCTGTATATATAAGGAGGGGTAGAGATGGAGTGTATACAGTGTATATATAAGGAGGGGTAGAGATGGAGTATATACGGTGTATATATAAGGAGGGGTAGAGATGGAGTGTATACGGTGTATATATAAGGAGGGGTAGAGATGGAGTGTATACGGTGTATATATAAGGAGGGGTAGAGATGGAGTGTATACAGTGTATATATATAAGGAGGGGTAGAGATGGAGTGTATACGGTGTATATATATAAGGGGGGGTAGAGATGGAGTGTATACGGTGTATATATAAGGAGGGGTAGAGATGGAGTGTATACAGTGTATATATAAGGAGGGGTAGAGATGGAGTGTATACGGTGTATATATAAGGAGGGGTAGAGATGGAGTGTATACAGTGTATATATAAGGAGGGGTAGAGATGGAGTGTATACAGTGTATATATAAGGAGGGGTAGAGATGGAGTGTATACGGTGTATATATATAAGGAGGGGTAGAGATGGAGTGTATACGGTGTATATATATAAGGAGGGGTAGAGATGGAGTGTATACGGTGTATATATAAGGAGGGGTAGAGATGGAGTGTATACGGTGTATATATATAAGGAGGGGTAGAGATGGAGTGTATACAGTGTATATATAAGGAGGGGTAGAGATGGAGTGTATACGGTGTATATAAGGAGGGGTAGAGATGGAGTGTATACGGTGTATATATAAGGAGGGGTAGAGATGGAGTGTATACGGTATATATATAAGGAGGGGTAGAGATGGAGTGTATACGGTGTATATATATAAGGAGGGGTAGAGATGGAGTGTATACGCTGTATATATAAGGAGGGGTAGAGATGGAGTGTATACGGTGTATATATATAAGGAGGGGTAGAGATGGAGTGTATACGGTGTATATATATAAGGAGGGGTAGAGATGGAGTGTATACGGTGTATATATAAGGAGGGGTAGAGATGGAGTGTATACAGTGTATATATAAGGAGGGGTAGAGATGGAGTGTATACAGTGTATATATATAAGGAGGGGTAGAGATGGAGTGTATACGGTGTATATATATATGGAGGGGTAGAGATGGAGTGTATACAGTGTATATATAAGGAGGGGTAGAGATGGAGTGTATACGGTGTATATATATAAGGAGGGGTAGAGATGGAGTGTATACGGTGTATATATATAAGGAGGGGTAGAGCTGGAGTGTATACAGTGTATATATAAGGAGGGGTAGAGATGGAGTGTATACGGTGTATATATAAGGGGGGTAGAGATGGAGTGTATACGGTGTATATATATAAGGAGGGGTAGAGCTGGAGTGTATACAGTGTATATATATAAGGAGGGGTAGAGCTGGAGTGTATACAGTGTATATATATGGAGGGGTAGAGATGGAGTGTATACGGTGTATATATAAGGAGGGGTAGAGATGGAGTGTATACAGTGTATATATATAAGGAGGGGTAGAGATGGAGTGTATACAGTGTATATATAAGGAGTGGTAGAGATGGAGTGTATACAGTGTATATATAAGGAGGGGTAGAGATGGAGTGTATACGGTGTATATATATAAGGAGGGGTAGAGATGGAGTGTAGACGGTGTATATATAAGGAGGAGTAGAGATGGAGTGTATACGGTATATATATATGGAGGGGTAGAGATGGAGTGTATACGGTGTATATATAAGGAGGGGTAGAGATGGAGTGTATACAGTGTATATATAAGGAGGGGTAGAGATGGAGTGTATACGGTGTATATATAAGGAGGGGTAGAGATGGAGTGTATACGGTGTATATATAAGGAGGGGTAGAGATGAAGTGTATACACTGTATATATAAGGAGGGGTAGAGATGGAGTGTATACACTGTATATATAAGGAGGGGTAGAGATGGAGTGTATACGCTGTATATATAAGGAGGGGGAGAGATGGAGTGTATACGGTATATATATAAGGAGGGGTAGAGATGGAGTGTATACAGTGTATATAAGGAGGGGTAGAGATGGAGTGTATACGGTGTATATATAAGGAGGGGTAGAGATGGAGTGTATACGGTGTATATATAAGGAGGGGTAGAGATGGAGTGTATACGGTGTATATATAAGGAGGGGTAGAGATGGAGTGTATACGGTGTATATATAAGGAGGGGTAGAGATGGAGTGTATACGGTGTATATATAAGGAGGGGTAGAGATGGAGTGTATACGGTGTGTATATATAAGGAGGGGTAGAGATGGAGTGTATACGGTGTATATATAAGGAGGGGTGGAGATGGAGTGTATACGGTGTATATATATAAGGAGGGGTAGAGATGGAGTGTATACGGTGTATATATAAGGAGGGGTAGAGATGGAGTGTATACGGTGTATATATAAGGAGGGGTAGAGATGGAGTGTATACGGTGTATATATAAGGAGGGGTAGAGATGGAGTGTATACGGTGTATATATAAGGAGGGGTAGAGATGGAGTGTATACACTGTATATATAAGGAGGGGTAGAGATGGAGTGTATACGGTGTATATATAAGGAGGGGTAGAGATGGAGTGTATACAGTGTATATATATAAGGAGGGGTAGAGATGGAGTGTATACAGTGTATATATAAGGAGGGGTAGAGATGGAGTGTATACGGTGTATATATAAGGAGGGGTAGAGATGGAGTGTATACGGTGTATATATAAGGAGGGGTAGAGATGGAGTGTATACGGTGTATATATAAGGAGGGGTAGAGATGGAGTGTATACACTGTATATATAAGGAGGGGTAGAGATGGAGTGTATACGGTGTATATATAAGGAGGGGTAGAGATGGAGTGTATACGCTGTATATATATAAGGAGGGGTAGAGATGGAGTGTATACGGTGTCTATATATAAGGAGGGGTAGAGATGGAGTGTATACGGTGTATATATAAGGAGGGGTATATTTGGAGTGTATACGGTGTGTATATATAAGGAGGGGTAGAGATGGAGTGTATACGGTGTATATATAAGGAGGGGTAGAGATGGAGTGTATACGGTGTATATATAAGGAGGGGTAGAGATGGAGTGTATACGGTGTATATATAAGGAGGGGTATATTTGGAGTGTATACGGTGTATATATAAGGAGGGGTAGAGATGGAGTGTATACGGTGTATATATAAGGAGGGGTAGAGATGGAGTGTATACGGTGTATATATAAGGAGGGGTAGAGATGGAGTGTATACAGTGTATATATATAAGGAGGGGTAGAGATGGAGTGTATACAGTGTATATATAAGGAGGGGTAGAGATGGAGTGTATACGGTGTATATATAAGGAGGGGTAGAGATGAAGTGTATACACTGTATATATAAGGAGGGGTAGAGATGGAGTGTATACACTGTATATATAAGGAGGGGTAGAGATGGAGTGTATACGCTGTATATATAAGGAGGGGGAGAGATGGAGTGTATACGGTATATATATAAGGAGGGGTAGAGATGGAGTGTATACGGTGTATATATAAGGAGGGGTATATTTGGAGTGTATACGGTGTATATATAAGGAGGGGTAGAGATGGAGTGTATACGGTGTATATATAAGGAGGGGTATATTTGGAGTGTATACGGTGTATATATAAGGAGGGGTAGAGATGGAGTGTATACGGTGTATATATAAGGAGGGGTAGAGATGGAGTGTATACAGTGTATATATAAGGAGGGGTAGAGATGGAGTGTATACGGTGTATATATATAAGGAGGGGTAGAGATGGAGTGTATACGGTGTATATATAAGGAGGGGTAGAGATGGAGTGTATACGGTGTATATAAGGAGGGGTACAGATGGAGTGTATACAGTGTATATATAAGGAGGGGTAGAGATGGAGTGTATACGGTGTATATATATAAGGAGGGGTAGAGATGGAGTGTATACACTGTATATATAAGGGGGGGTAGAGATGGAGTGTATACGGTGTATATAAGGAGGGGTAGAGATGGAGTGTATACGCTGTATATATAAGGAGGGGTAGAGATGGAGTGTATACGGTATATATATAAGGAGGGGTAGAGATGGAGTATATACGGTGTATATATAAGGGGGGGTAGAGATGGAGTGTATACGCTGTATATATAAGGAGGGGTAGAGATGGAGTGTATACAGTGTATATATAAGGAGGGGTAGAGATGGAGTGTATACGGTGTATATATATAAGGAGGGGTAGAGATGGAGTGTATACGGTATATATATAAGGAGGGGTAGAGATGGAGTGTATACGGTGTATATATAAGGAGGGGTAGAGATGGAGTGTATACAGTGTATATATAAGGAGGGGTAGAGATGGAGTGTATACGGTGTATATATATAAGGAGGGGTAGAGATGGAGTGTATATATAAGGAGGGGTAGAGATGGAGTGTATACACTGTATATATATAAGGAGGGGTAGAGATGGAGTGTATACAGTGTATATATAAGGAGGGGTAGAGATGGAGTGTATACGGTGTATATATATAAGGGGGGGTAGAGATGGAGTGTATACGGTGTATATATAAGGAGGGGTAGAGATGGAGTGTATACGGTGTATATATAAGGAGGGGTAGAGATGGAGTGTATACGGTGTATATATAAGGAGGGGTAGAGATGGAGTTTATACGGTATATATATATATGGAGGGGTAGAGATGGAGTGTATACGGTGTGTATATATATAAGGAGGGGTAGAGATGGAGTGTATACGGTGTATATATAAGGAGGGGTAGAGATGGAGTGTATACGGTGTATATATAAGGAGGGGTAGAGATGGAGTGTATACGGTGTATATATAAGGAGGGGTAGAGATGGAGTGTATACGGTGTATATATAAGGAGGGGTAGAGATGGAGTGTATACGGTGTGTATATATAAGGAGGGGTAGAGATGGAGTGTATACGGTGTATATATAAGGAGGGGTAGAGATGGAGTGTATACGGTGTATATATAAGGAGGGGTAGAGATGGAGTGTATACAGTGTATATATATAAGGAGGGGTAGAGATGGAGTGTATACAGTGTATATATAAGGAGGGGTAGAGATGGAGTGTATACGGTGTATATATAAGGAGGGGTAGAGATGGAGTGTATACGGTATATATATAAGGAGGGGTAGAGATGGTGTGTATACAGTGTATATATAAGGAGGGGTAGAGATGGAGTGTATACGGTGTGTATATAAGGAGGGGTAGAGATGGAGTGTACACGGTGTGTATATAGATAAGGAGGGGTAGAGATGGAGTATATACGGTGTATATATAAGGAGGGGTAGAGATGGAGTGTATACAGTGTATATATAAGGGGGGGTAGAGATGGAGTGTATACGGTGTATATATAAGGAGGGGTAGAGATGGAGTGTATACGGTGTATATATAAGGAGGGGTAGAGATGGAGTGTATACGGTATATATATATATGGAGGGGTAGAGATGGAGTGTATACAGTGTATATATAAGGAGGGGTAGAGATGGAGTGTATACGGTGTATATATATAAGGAGGGGTAGAGATGGAGTGTATACGGTGTATATATATAAGGAGGGGTAGAGATGGAGTGTATACGGTGTATATATAAGGAGGGGTAGAGATGGAGTGTATACAGTGTATATATAAGGAGGGGTAGAGATGGAGTGTATACGGTGTATATAAGGAGGGGTAGAGATGGAGTGTATACGGTGTATATATAAGGAGGGGTAGAGATGGAGTGTATACGGTGTGTATATAAGGAGGGGTAGAGATGGAGTGTATACAGTGTATATATAAGGAGGGATAGACATGGAGTGTATACAGTGTATATATAAGGAGGGGTAGAGATGGAGTGTATACGGTGTATATATATAAGGAGGGGTAGAGATGGAGTGTATACAGTGTATATATAAGGAGGGGTAGAGATGGAGTGTATACGGTGTATATATATATAAGGAGGGGTAGAGATGGAGTGTATACGGTGTATATATATAAGGAGGGGTAGAGATGGAGTGTATACAGTGTATATATAAGGAGGGGTAGAGATGGAGTGTATACAGTGTATATATAAGGAGGGGTAGAGATGGAGTGTATACGGTGTATATATAAGGAGGGGTAGAGATGGTGTGTATACGGTGTATATATAAGGAGGGGTAGAGATGGAGTGTATACGGTGTATATATAAGGAGGGGTAGAGATGGAGTGTACACGGTGTGTATATAGATAAGGAGGGGTAGAGATGGAGTATATACGGTGTATATATAAGGAGGGGTAGAGATGGAGTGTATACGGTGTATATATATAAGGAGGGGTAGAGATGGAGTGTATACAGTGTATATATATAAGGAGGGGTAGAGATGGAGTGTATACAGTGTATATATAAGGAGGGATAGACATGGAGTGTATACAGTGTATATATAAGGAGGGGTAGAGATGGAGTGTATACGGTGTATATATATAAGGAGGGGTAGAGATGGAGTGTATACAGTGTATATATAAGGAGGGGTAGAGATGGAGTGTATACGGTGTATATATATATAAGGAGGGGTAGAGATGGAGTGTATACGGTGTATATATATAAGGAGGGGTAGAGATGGAGTGTATACAGTGTATATATAAGGAGGGGTAGAGATGGAGTGTATACGGTGTATATATAAGGAGGGGTAGAGATGGAGTGTATACGGTGTGTATATAAGGAGGGGTAGAGATGGAGTGTACACGGTGTATATATAAGGAGGGGTAGAGATGGAGTGTATACAGTGTATATATAAGGAGGGGTAGAGATGGAGTGTATACGGTGTATATATAAGGAGGGGTAGAGATGGAGTGTATACAGTGTATATATAAGGAGGGGTAGAGATGGAGTGTATACGGTGTGTATATAAGGAGGGGTAGAGATGGAGTGTATACAGTGTATATATATAAGGAGGGGTAGAGATGGAGTATATACGGTGTATATATAAGGAGGGGTAGAGATGGAGTGTATACAGTGTATATATAAGGAGGGGTAGAGATGGAGTGTATACGGTGTATATATAAGGAGGGGTAGAGATGGAGTGTATACGGTGTATATATAAGGAGGGGTAGAGATGGAGTGTATACGCTGTATATATAAGGAGGGGGAGAGATGGAGTGTATACGGTGTATATATAAGGAGGGGTAGAGATGGAGTGTATACAGTGTATATATAAGGAGGGGTAGAGATGGAGTGTATACGCTGTATATATAAGGAGGGGTAGAGATGGAGTGTATACAGTGTATATATAAGGAGGGGTAGAGATGGAGTGTATACGCTGTATATATAAGGGGGGTAGAGATGGAGTGTATACGGTATATATATAAGGAGGGGTAGAGATGGAGTGTATACGGTGTATATATAAGGAGGGGTAGAGATGGAGTGTATACAGTGTATATATAAGGAGGGGTAGAGATGGAGTGTATACGCTGTATATATAAGGAGGGGGAGAGATGGAGTGTATACAGTGTATATATATAAGGAGGGGTAGAGATGGAGTGTATACGGTATATATATAAGGAGGGGTAGAGATGGAGTGTATACAGTGTATATATAAGGAGGGGTAGAGATGGAGTGTATACGGTGTATATATAAGGAGGGGTAGAGATGGAGTGTATACAGTGTATATATAAGGAGGGGTAGAGATGGAGTGTATACGGTGTATATATAAGGAGGGGTAGAGATGGAGTGTATACGGTGTATATATAAGGAGGGGTAGAGATGGAGTGTATACGGTGTATATATAAGGAGGGGTAGAGATGGAGTGTATACAGTGTATATATATAAGGAGGGGTAGAGATGGAGTGTATACAGTGTATATATAAGGAGGGGTAGAGATGGAGTGTATACAGTGTATATATATAAGGAGGGGTAGAGATGGAGTGTATACGGTGTATATATAAGGAGGGGTAGAGATGGAGTATATACGGTGTATATATAAGGAGGGGTAGAGATGGAGTGTATACAGTGTATATATATAAGGGGGGGTAGAGATGGAGTGTATACGGTGTATATATAAGGAGGGGTAGAGATGGAGTGTATACGGTGTATATATAAGGAGGGGTAGAGATGAAGTGTATACAGTGTATATAAGGAGGGGTAGAGATGGAGTGTATACGGTGTATATATAAGGAGGGGGAGAGATGGAGTGTATACGGTGTATATATAAGGAGGGGTAGAGATGGAGTGTATACGGTGTATATATAAGGAGGGGTAGAGATGGAGTGTATACGGTGTATATATAAGGAGGGGTAGAGATGGAGTGTATACGGTGTATATATATAAGGAGGGGTAGAGATGGAGTGTATACGGTGTATATATATACGGAGGGGTAGAGATGGAGTGTATACGGTGTATATATATAAGGAGGGGTAGAGATGGAGTGTATACAGTGTATATATAAGGAGGGGTAGAGATGGAGTGTATACAGTGTATATATATAAGGAGGGGTAGAGATGGAGTGTATACGGTGTATATATAAGGAGGGGTAGAGATGGAGTGTATACAGTGTATATATAAGGAGGGGTAGAGATGGAGTGTATACAGTGTATATATAAGGAGGGGTAGAGATGGAGTGTATACAGTGTATATATATGGAGGGGTAGAGATGGAGTGTATACGGTGTATATATAAGGAGGGGTAGAGATGGAGTGTATACAGTGTATATAAGGAGGGGTAGAGATGGAGTGTATACGGTGTATATATAAGGAGGGGTAGAGATGGAGTGTATACGGTGTATATATAAGGAGGGGTAGAGATGGAGTGTATACGGTGTATATATAAGGAGGGGTAGAGATGAAGTGTATACACTGTATATATAAGGAGGGGTAGAGATGGAGTGTATACGGTGTATATATATAAGGAGGGGTAGAGATGGAGTGTATACGCTGTATATATAAGGAGGGGTAGAGATGGAGTGTATACACTGTATATATAAGGGGGGGTAGAGATGGAGTGTATACGGTGTATATATAAGGAGGGGTAGAGATGGTGTGTATACGGTATATATATAAGGAGGGGTAGAGATGGAGTGTATACGGTGTGTATATATATAAGGAGGGGTAGAGATGGAGTGTATACGCTGTATATATAAGGAGGGGTAGAGATGGAGTGTATACGCTGTATATATAAGGAGGGGTAGAGATGGAGTGTATACGGTGTATATATATAAGGAGGGGTAGAGATGGAGTGTATACGGTGTATATATAAGGGGGGGTAGAGATGGAGTGTATACGCTGTATATATAAGGAGGGGTAGAGATGGAGTGTATACAGTGTATATATAAGGAGGGGTAGAGATGGAGTGTATACGGTGTATATATATAAGGAGGGGTAGAGATGGCGTGTATACAGTATATATATATATAAGGAGGGGTAGAGATGGAGTGTATACGGTGTATATATAAGGAGGGGTAGAGATGGAGTGTATACAGTGTATATATAAGGAGGGGTAGAGATGGAGTGTATACGGTGTATATATAAGGAGGGGTAGAGATGGAGTGTATACGGTGTATATAAGGAGGGGTAGAGATGGAGTGTATACGGTATATATATAAGGAGGGGTAGAGATGGAGTGTATACAGTATATATATAAGGAGGGGTAGAGATGGAGTGTATACGGTGTATATATAAGGAGGGGTAGAGATGGAGTGTATACAGTGTATATATAAGGAGGGGTAGAGATGGAGTGTATACGGTGTATATATAAGGAGGGGTAGAGATGGAGTGTATACGGTGTATATATAAGGAGGGGTAGAGATGGAGTGTATACGGTGTGTATATATATAAGGAGGGGTAGAGATGGAGTGTATACGGTGTATATATATAAGGAGGGGTAGAGATGGAGTGTATGCAGTGTATATATAAGGAGGGGTAGAGATGGAGTGTATACAGTGTATATATAAGGAGGGGTAGAGATGGAGTGTATACAGTGTATATATAAGGAGGGGTAGAGATGGAGTGTATACGGTGTATATATAAGGAGGGGTAGAGATGGAGTGTATACGGTGTATATATAAGGAGGGGTAGAGATGGAGTGTATACGGTGTATATATAAGGAGGGGTAGAGATGGAGTGTATACAGTATATATATAAGGAGGGGTAGAGATGGAGTGTATACGGTGTATATATAAGGAGGGGTAGAGATGGAGTGTATACGGTGTATATAAGGAGGGGTAGAGATGGAGTGTATACGGTGTATATATATAAGGAGGGGTAGAGATGGAGTGTATACAGTATATATATAAGGAGGGGTAGAGATGGAGTGTATACGGTGTATATAAGGAGGGGGTAGAGATGGAGTGTATACAGTGTATATATAAGGAGGGGTAGAGATGGAGTGTATACGGTGTATATATAAGGAGGGGTAGAGATGGAGTGTATACGCTGTATATATATAAGGAGGGGTAGAGATGGAGTGTATACGCTGTATATATATAAGGAGGGGTAGAGATGGAGTGTATACGGTGTATATATATATAAGGAGGGGTAGAGATGGAGTGTATACGGTGTATATATATATAAGGAGGGGTAGAGATGGAGTGTATACAGTATATATATAAGGAGGGGTAGAGATGGAGTGTATACGGTGTATATATAAGGAGGGGTAGAGATGGAGTGTATACAGTGTATATATAAGGAGGGGTAGAGATGGAGTGTATACAGTGTATATATAAGGAGGGGTAGAGATGGAGTGTATACGGTGTATATATAAGGAGGGGTAGAGATGGAGTGTATACGGTGTATATATAAGGAGGGGTAGAGATGGAGTGTATACGGTATATATATAAGGAGGGGTAGAGATGGAGTGTATACGGTGTATATAAGGAGGGGTAGAGATGGAGTGTATACGGTATATATATATAAGGAGGGGTAGAGCTGGAGTGTATACAGTGTATATATATAAGGAGGGGTAGAGATGGAGTGTATACGGTGTATATATAAGGAGGGGTAGAGATGGAGTGTATACGGTGTATATATAAGGAGGGGTAGAGATGGAGTGTATACGCTGTATATATATAGGAGGGGTAGAGATGGAGTGTATACATTGTATATATAAGGAGGGGTAGAGATGGAGTGTATACAGTGTATATATAAGGAGGGGTAGAGATGGAGTGTATACGGTGTATATATAAGGAGGGGTAGAGATGGAGTGTATACGGTGTATATATATAAGGAGGGGTAGAGATGGAGTGTATACAGTGTATATATAAGGAGGGGTAGAGATGGAGTGTATACGGTGTGTATATATAAGGAGGGGTAGAGATGGAGTGTATACGGTGTATATATAAGGAGGGGTAGAGATGGAGTGTATACAGTGTATATATAAGGAGGGGTAGAGATGGAGTGTATACGGTGTATATATAAGGAGGGGTAGAGATGGAGTGTATACAGTGTATATATATAAGGAGGGGTAGAGATGGAGTGTATACGGTGTATATATATAAGGAGGGGTAGAGATGGAGTGTATACGGTGTATATATATAAGGAGGGGTAGAGATGGAGTGTATACGGTGTATATATAAGGAGGGGTAGAGATGGAGTGTATACAGTGTATATATAAGGAGGGGTAGAGATGGAGTGTATACACTGTATATATATAAGGAGGGGTAGAGATGGAGTGTATACAGTGTATATATATAAGGAGGGGTAGAGATGGAGTGTATACGGTGTATATATAAGGAGGGGTAGAGATGGAGTGTATACAGTATATATATAAGGAGGGGTAGAGATGGAGTGTATACGGTGTATATATAAGGAGGGGTAGAGATGGAGTATATACGGTGTATATATAAGGAGGGGTAGAGATGGAGTATATACAGTGTATATATAAGGAGGGGTAGAGATGGAGTGTATACAGTGTATATATAAGGAGGGGTAGAGATGGAGTGTATACGCTGTATATATAAGGAGGGGTAGAGATGGAGTGTATACGCTGTATATATAAGGAGGGGTAGAGATGGAGTGTATACGCTGTATATATAAGGAGGGGTAGAGATGGAGTGTATACGGTGTATATATATAAGGAGGGGTAGAGATGGAGTGTATACGGTGTATATATAAGGAGGGGTAGAGATGGAGTGTATACGGTGTATATATAAGGGGGGGTAGAGATGGAGTGTATACAGTGTATATATAAGGAGGGGTAGAGATGGAGTGTATACAGTGTATATATAAGGAGGGGTAGAGATGGAGTGTATACAGTGTATATATAAGGAGGGGTAGAGATGGTGTGTATACGGTGTATATATATAAGGAGGGGTAGAGATGGAGTGTATACGGTGTATATATATAAGGAGGGGTAGAGATGGAGTGTATACGGTGTATATATAAGGAGGGGTAGAGATGGAGTGTATACAGTGTATATATAAGGAGGGGTAGAGATGGAGTGTATACGGTGTATATATATAAGGAGGGGTAGAGATGGAGTGTATACAGTGTATATATAAGGAGGGGTAGAGATGGAGTGTATACAGTGTATATATAAGGAGGGGTAGAGATGGTGTGTATACGGTGTATATATATAAGGAGGGGTAGAGATGGAGTGTATACGGTGTATATATAAGGGGGGGTAGAGATGGAGTGTATATATAAGGAGGGGTAGAGATGGAGTGTATACGGTGTATATATAAGGAGGGGTAGAGATGGAGTGTATACGGTGTATATATATAAGGAGGGGTAGAGATGGAGTGTATACGGTGTATATATAAGGAGGGGTAGAGATGGAGTGTATACGCTGTATATATAAGGAGGGGTAGAGATGGAGTGTATACGGTGTATATATAAGGAGGGGTAGAGATGGAGTGTATACAGTGTATATATAAGGAGGGGTAGAGATGGAGTGTATACAGTGTGTATATATAAGGAGGGGTAGAGATGGAGTGTATACAGTGTATATATAAGGAGGGGTAGAGATGGAGTATATACAGTGTATATATAAGGAGGGGTAGAGATGGAGTGTATACGGTGTATATATAAGGAGGGGTAGAGATGGAGTGTATACGGTGTATATATAAGGAGGGGTAGAGATGGAGTGTATACGGTGTATATATAAGGAGGGGTAGAGATGGAGTGTATACGGTGTATATATAAGGAGGGGTAGAGATGGAGTGTATACAGTGTATATATATAAGGAGGGGTAGAGATGGAGTGTATACAGTGTATATATAAGGAGGGGTAGAGATGGAGTGTATACAGTGTATATATATAAGGAGGGGTAGAGATGGAGTGTATACGGTGTATATATAAGGAGGGGTAGAGATGGAGTATATACGGTGTATATATAAGGAGGGGGTAGAGATGGAGTGTATACAGTGTATATAAGGAGGGGTAGAGATGGAGTGTATACGGTGTATATATAAGGAGGGGTAGAGATGGAGTGTATACGGTGTATATATAAGGAGGGGTAGAGATGAAGTGTATACACTGTATATATAAGGAGGGGTAGAGATGAAGTGTATACACTGTATATATAAGGAGGGGTAGAGATGGAGTGTATACGGTGTATATATATATATAAGGAGGGGTAGAGATGGAGTGTATACGCTGTATATATAAGGAGGGGTAGAGATGGAGTGTATACAGTGTATATATAAGGAGGGGTAGAGATGGAGTGTATACGGTGTATATATATAAGGAGGGGTAGAGATGGAGTGTATACACTGTATATATAAGGGGGGGTAGAGATGGAGTGTATACGGTGTATATATAAGGAGGGGTAGAGATGGTGTGTATACGGTATATATATAAGGAGGGGTAGAGATGGAGTGTATACGGTGTGTATATATATAAGGAGGGGTAGAGATGGAGTGTATACGCTGTATATATAAGGAGGGGTAGAGATGGAGTGTATACGCTGTATATATAAGGAGGGGTAGAGATGGAGTGTATACGGTGTATATATATAAGGAGGGGTAGAGATGGAGTGTATACGGTGTATATATAAGGGGGGGTAGAGATGGAGTGTATACGCTGTATATATAAGGAGGGGTAGAGATGGAGTGTATACAGTGTATATATAAGGAGGGGTAGAGATGGAGTGTATACGGTGTATATATATAAGGAGGGGTAGAGATGGCGTGTATACAGTATATATATATATAAGGAGGGGTAGAGATGGAGTGTATACGGTGTATATATAAGGAGGGGTAGAGATGGAGTGTATACAGTGTATATATAAGGAGGGGTAGAGATGGAGTGTATACGGTGTATATATATAAGGAGGGGTAGAGATGGAGTGTATATATAAGGAGGGGTAGAGATGGAGTGTATACAGTATATATATAAGGAGGGGTAGAGATGGAGTGTATACGGTGTATATATAAGGAGGGGTAGAGATGGAGTGTATACGGTGTGTATATATATAAGGAGGGGTAGAGATGGAGTGTATACGGTGTATATATATAAGGAGGGGTAGAGATGGAGTGTATGCGCAGTGTATATATAAGGAGGGGTACAGATGGAGTGTATACGGTGTGTATATATATAAGGAGGGGTAGAGATGGAGTGTATACGGTGTATATATAAGGAGGGGTAGAGATGGAGTGTATACAGTGTATATATAAGGAGGGGTAGAGATGGAGTGTATACAGTGTATATATAAGGAGGGGTAGAGATGGAGTGTATACAGTGTATATATAAGGAGGGGTAGAGATGGAGTGTATACAGTGTATATATAAGGAGGGGTAGAGATGGAGTGTATACGGTGTATATATAAGGAGGGGTAGAGATGGAGTGTATACGGTGTATATATAAGGAGGGGTAGAGATGGAGTGTATACGGTGTATATATAAGGAGGGGTAGAGATGGAGTGTATACAGTATATATATAAGGAGGGGTAGAGATGGAGTGTATACGGTGTATATAAGGAGGGGTAGAGATGGAGTGTATACGGTGTATATATATAAGGAGGGGTAGAGATGGAGTGTATACAGTATATATATAAGGAGGGGTAGAGATGGAGTGTATACGGTGTATATAAGGAGGGGTAGAGATGGAGTGTATACAGTGTATATATAAGGAGGGGTAGAGATGGAGTGTATACAGTGTATATATAAGGAGGGGTAGAGATGGAGTGTATACGCTGTATATATATAAGGAGGGGTAGAGATGGAGTGTATACAGTGTATATATAAGGAGGGGTAGAGATGGAGTGTATACAGTATATATATATAAGGAGGGGTAGAGATGGAGTGTATACAGTGTATATATAAGGAGGGGTAGAGATGGAGTGTATACGGTGTATATATAAGGAGGGGTAGAGATGGAGTGTATACGGTGTATATAAGGAGGGGTAGAGATGGAGTGTATACGGTGTATATATATAAGGAGGGGTAGAGATGGAGTGTATACGCTGTATATATATAAGGAGGGGTAGAGATGGAGTGTATACGGTGTATATAAGGAGGGGTAGAGATGGAGTGTATACAGTGTATATATAAGGAGGGGTAGAGATGGAGTGTATACGGTGTATATAAGGAGGGGTAGAGATGGAGTGTATACGGTGTATATATATATAAGGAGGGGTAGAGATGGAGTGTATACAGTGTATATATAAGGAGGGGTAGAGATGGAGTGTATACAGTGTATATATAAGGAGGGGTAGAGATGGAGTGTATACGCTGTATATATATAAGGAGGGGTAGAGATGGAGTGTATACAGTGTATATATAAGGAGGGGTAGAGATGGAGTGTATACGGTGTATATAAGGAGGGGTAGAGATGGAGTGTATACGGTGTATATATATATAAGGAGGGGTAGAGATGGAGTGTATACGGTGTATATATATAAGGAGGGGTAGAGATGGAGTGTATACAGTGTATATATAAGGAGGGGTAGAGATGGAGTGTATACGGTGTATATATATATAAGGAGGGGTAGAGATGGAGTGTATACGGTGTATATATAAGGAGGGGTAGAGATGGAGTGTATACAGTATATATATAAGGAGGGGTAGAGATGGAGTGTATACAGTGTATATATAAGGAGGGGTAGAGATGGAGTGTATACGGTGTATATATAAGGAGGGGTAGAGATGGAGTGTATACGGTGTATATATAAGGAGGGGTAGAGATGGAGTGTATACGGTGTATATAAGGAGGGGTAGAGATGGAGTGTATACGGTGTATATATAAGGAGGGGTAGAGATGGAGTGTATACGCTGTATATATATAAGGAGGGGTAGAGATGGAGTGTATACAGTGTATATATATAAGGAGGGGTAGAGATGGAGTGTATACGGTGTATATATATATAAGGAGGGGTAGAGATGGAGTGTATACGCTGTATATATATAAGGAGGGGTAGAGATGGAGTGTATACAGTATATATATAAGGAGGGGTAGAGATGGAGTGTATACGGTGTATATAAGGAGGGGTAGAGATGGAGTGTATACGGTGTATATATAAGGAGGGGTAGAGATGGAGTGTATACATTGTATATATAAGGAGGGGTAGAGATGGAGTGTATACAGTGTATATATAAGGAGGGGTAGAGATGGAGTGTATACGGTGTATATATATAAGGAGGGGTAGAGATGGAGTGTATACAGTGTATATATAAGGAGGGGTAGAGATGGAGTGTATACGGTGTATATATATAAGGAGGGGTAGAGATGGAGTGTATACGGTGTGTATATATAAGGAGGGGTAGAGATGGAGTGTATACAGTGTATATATAAGGAGGGGTAGAGATGGAGTGTATACACTGTATATATATAAGGAGGGGTAGAGATGGAGTGTATACAGTGTATATATATAAGGAGGGGTAGAGATGGAGTGTATACGGTGTATATATAAGGAGGGGTAGAGATGGAGTGTATACAGTATATATATAAGGAGGGGTAGAGATGGAGTGTATACGGTGTATATATATAAGGAGGGGTAGAGATGGAGTGTATACAGTGTATATATAAGGAGGGGTAGAGATGGAGTGTATACGGTGTATATATATAAGGAGGGGTAGAGATGGAGTGTATACGGTGTATATATATTAGGAGGGGTAGAGATGGAGTGTATACGGTGTATATATAAGGAGGGGTAGAGATGGAGTGTATACAGTATATATAAGGAGGGGTAGAGATGGAGTGTATACGGTGTATATATAAGGAGGGGTAGAGATGGAGTGTATACGGTGTATATAAGGAGGGGTAGAGATGGAGTGTATACAGTATATATATAAGGAGGGGTAGAGATGGAGTGTATACGCTGTATATATAAGGAGGGGTAGAGATGGAGTGTATACGCTGTATATATAAGGAGGGGTAGAGATGGAGTGTATACGGTGTATATATAAGGGGGGGGGTAGAGATGGAGTGTATACAGTGTATATATAAGGAGGGGTAGAGATGGAGTGTATACGGTGTATATATAAGGAGGGGTAGAGATGGAGTGTATACAGTGTATATATATAAGGAGGGGTAGAGATGGAGTGTATACGGTATATATATAAGGAGGGGTAGAGATGGAGTGTATACCGTGTATATATAAGGAGGGGTAGAGATGGAGTGTATACGGTGTATATATAAGGAGGGGGTAGAGATGGAGTGTATACGGTGTATATATAAGGGGGGGTAGAGATGGAGTGTATACAGTGTATATATAAGGAGGGGTAGAGATGGAGTGTATACAGTGTATATATAAGGAGGGGTAGAGATGGTGTGTATACGGTGTATATATATAAGGAGGGGTAGAGATGGAGTGTATACGGTGTATATATATAAGGAGGGGTAGAGATGGAGTGTATACGGTGTATATATATAAGGAGGGGTAGAGATGGAGTGTATACGGTGTATATATATAAGGAGGGGTAGAGATGGAGTGTATACGGTGTATATATAAGGAGGGGTAGAGATGGAGTGTATACAGTGTATATATAAGGAGGGGTAGAGATGGAGTGTATACGGTGTATATATATAAGGAGGGGTAGAGATGGAGTGTATACAGTGTATATATAAGGAGGGGTAGAGATGGAGTGTATACAGTGTATATATAAGGAGGGGTAGAGATGGTGTGTATACGGTGTATATATATAAGGAGGGGTAGAGATGGAGTGTATACGGTGTATATATAAGGGGGGGTAGAGATGGAGTGTATAGTATAAGGAGGGGTAGAGATGGAGTGTATACGGTGTATATATAAGGAGGGGTAGAGATGGAGTGTATACGGTGTATATATATAAGGAGGGGTAGAGATGGAGTGTATACGGTGTATATATAAGGAGGGGTAGAGATGGAGTGTATACGGTGTATATATAAGGAGGGGTAGAGATGGAGTGTATACGCTGTATATATAAGGAGGGGTAGAGATGGAGTGTATACGCTGTATATATAAGGAGGGGTAGAGATGGAGTGTATACGCTGTATATATAAGGGGGGGTAGAGATGGAGTGTATATATAAGGAGGGGTAGAGATGGAGTGTATACGGTGTATATATAAGGAGGGGTAGAGATGGAGTGTATTACGGTGTATATATATAAGGAGGGGTAGAGATGGAGTGTATACGGTATATATATAAGGAGGGGTAGAGATGGAGTGTATACAGTGTATATATAAGGAGGGGTAGAGATGGAGTGTATACACTGTATATATAACGAGGGGTAGAGATGGAGTGTATACGGTGTATATATAAGGAGGGGTAGAGATGGAGTGTATACAGTGTATATATAAGGAGGGGTAGAGATGGAGTGTATACGGTGTATATATATAAGGAGGGGTAGAGATGGAGTGTATACGGTGTATATATAAGGAGGGGTAGAGATGGAGTGTATACGGTATATATATAAGGAGGGGTAGAGATGGAGTGTATACGGTGTATATAAGGAGGGGTAGAGATGGAGTGTATACGGTGTATATATAAGGAGGGGTAGAGATGGAGTGTATACGGTGTATATATAAGGAGGGGTAGAGATGGAGTGTATACGGTGTATATATAAGGAGGGGTAGAGATGGAGTGTATACAGTGTATATATAAGGAGGGGTAGAGATGGAGTGTATACGTGTATATATAAGGAGGGGTAGAGATGGTGTGTATACGGTGTATTATATAAGGAGGGGTAGAGATGGAGTGTATACGCTGTATATATAAGGGAGGGGTAGAGATGGAGTGTATACGTGTATATATAAGGAGGGGTAGAGATGGAGTGTATACGTGTATATATATAAGGAGGGGGTAGAGATGGAGTGTATACGGTGTATATAAGGAGGGGTAGAGATGGAGTGTATACGGTGTATATATATAAGGAGGGGTAGAGATGGAGTGTATACGGTGTATATATATAAGGAGGGGTAGAGATGGAGTGTATACGGTGTATATATAAGGAGGGGTAGAGATGGAGTGTATACGGTGTATATATAAGGAGGGGTAGAGATTGAGTGTATACAGTGTATATATAAGGAGGGGTAGAGATGGAGTGTATACGGTGTATATATAAGGAGGGGTAGAGAAGGAGTGTATACGGTGTATATATAAGGAGGGGTAGAGATGGAGTGTATACGGTGTATATATATAAGGAGGGGTAGAGATGGAGTGTATACGGTGTATATATATAAGGAGGGGTAGAGATGGAGTGTATACGGTGTATATATAAGGAGGGGTAGAGATGGAGTGTATACGGTGTGTATATATAAGGAGGGGTAGAGATGGAGTGTATACGATAAGGAGGGGTAGAGATGGAGTGTATACAGTGTATATATAAGGAGGGGTAGAGATGGAGTGTATACAGTGTATATATAAGGAGGGGTAGAGATGGAGTGTATACGGTGTATATATATAAGGAGGGGTAGAGATGGAGTGTATACGGCTGTATATATAAGGGGGGGTAGAGATGGAGTGTACTATATAAGGAGGGGTAGAGATGGAGTGTATACGGTGTATATATAAGGAGGGGTAGAGATGGAGTGTATACGGTGTATATATATAAGGAGGGGTAGAGATGGAGTGTATACGGTGTATATATAAGGAGGGGTAGAGATGGAGTGTATACGGTGTATATATAAGGAGGGGTAGAGATGGAGTGTATACGCTGTATATATAAGGAGGGGTAGAGATGGAGTGTATACGCTGTATATATAAGGAGGGGTAGAGATGGAGTGTATACGCTGTATATATAAGGGGGGGTAGAGATGGAGTGTATATATAAGGAGGGGTAGAGATGGAGTGTATACGGTGTATATATAAGGAGGGGTAGAGATGGAGTGTATACGGTGTATATATATAAGGAGGGGTAGAGATGGAGTGTATACGGTATATATATAAGGAGGGGTAGAGATGGAGTGTATACAGTAGTATATATAAGGAGGGGTAGAGATGGAGTGTTATACACTGTATATATAACGAGGGGTAGAGATGGAGTGTATACGGTGTATATATAAGGGAGGGGTAGAGAGGATGGAGTGTATACAGTGTATATATAAGGAGGGGTAGAGATGGAGTGTATACGGTGTATATATATAAGGAGGGGTAGAGATGGAGTGTATACGGTGTATATATAAGGAGGGGTAGAGATGGAGTGTATACGGTATATATATAAGGAGGGGGTAGAGATGGAGTGTA
>NW_027101879.1:0-29290 GCF_035609145.1 Eleutherodactylus coqui | reverse complement strand
TTTATTCGGGTACAAGCAAGAGTTGCAGGCAGCTAACCAATCCCCCCCTTATTTACACTTTGCTTGCCTGCCTGCTGTGGATTATTCCTGGGGTTTTCCCCAGCGCGCAACATTGTATCCACTGAGCATCTGCGTGCGGTAGAAACTGTTGGAAGCAAAACCACAGACCAGCTCATATGCCAACTCCACTCCATATCGCTTAGGACTGTGCTACTACCCAAGATGGAAACATTGGTCAGGCACAACGTGATCGTGCTCTTGAGTTAGAATGCATCCTGAGGACTGGCTTGTGTTCCAGGTATCGTTTATACTAGGGCATTGCAACCAACCTGCGTGACCCACAATCAAAGCCAGTTGATAAGTGTCAAGCCCCTGATTCATGCTTGAAAGCAGACAGCAGCTGACGGCAATGATCAGTGAATGCACAGTGCCGGGCCTCTCTGCCATTTCGTGCGCCAGCGTTCAGACATAAGGCCTTGCCCATAAGCCTTCCTCAACCTACAAAAACTGAACCTACCTGCCTGCCTATGTACCTACCTTATTCTTATCCATGGAAGAACTGAGCCGACCTTTTCATAAATGGTGGCAGCAGCGACCAATCAGATTTTGTAGGCCGCCGTTTCCCCCTTAGGGTGACTACTCACTACAGTTTTTTTTCACTGCGAAATTCGCAGCGTTTTTTTTTTTCCTGCAGGGGTCTATGGGACTTGTAATGTTAAAATCGCGATTTTGCGGTAAATTGCGATTTTGCGTGATTTCGATTTTAACATTACAAGTCCCATAGACCCCTGCAGAAAAAAAACTGCTACGAATTTCGCAGTGAAAAAAAAACCTGTAGTGGGTAGTCACCCTTATGGGCTGAATAAAACAGCCATTCTGTGGAACATACAATTTGTCCGGCTGCTGTGGCGTCTTGGGAAGATAGGCCAGTACATTTCTGCCCACTTCCATCTCCAATGGAGACTGGCTATAAATGGCTGCCGTGCTGTAGTATTTATGCTTCCAAGCTGTACGTGTCATAATAGAGTCTTAATGACATCACCAGTCAGCTTCAACTGTCAGACATCCAGGGTTATTGCATACAGTCTTTCTATCAATCTATCTATCTATCTATCTATCTATCTGTTTCTGTGTATAGATAAATATCTATATAAATATATAGAAATACATATATATCGATATATATTTTTATGGATTTCTTCCCAAATATATGGATGTATACATATATAGATATATAGTCATGTAAGGCTGAAGAAAAGACGTGCCGAGCGTTTAATTTCTTCAGCCTATGATGCGTTTTATTTTCATTCTTCTCAGTATTGCTATTGTTATCCCAGGAGACGGCTATTATAAGCCATAAGAGGTGTAAGCGAATCTTCCTGATTTTAGGGAAAGGGTCAAGCAACGGTTTCAAGAATGCAACACCAACGCTGCACTGTGGGTGCCCGCAGAAACCTGCCAGCACTTGTGCCTTGTGCATGAATGTCACGTCGCCTCAAGCAGTACAAGGCCGCGTTGCAGGCAAAACCTTATTCGGGTACAAGCAAGAGTTGCAGGCAGCTAACCAATCCCCCCCTTATTTATACTTTGCTTGCCTGCCTGCTGTGGATTATTCCTGGGGTTTTCCCCAGCGCGCAACATTGTATCCACCGAGCATCTGCGTGCGGTAGAAACTGTTGGAAGCAAAACCACAGACCAGCTCATATGCCAACTCCACTCCATATCGCTTAGGACTGTGCTATTACCCAAGATGGAAACATTGGTCAGGCACAACGTGATCGTGCTCTTGAGTTAGAATGCATCCTGAGGACTGGCTTGTGTTCCAGGTATCGTTTATACTAGGGCATGCAACCAACCTGCGTGACCCACAATCAAAGCCAGTTGATAAGTGTGAAGCCCCTGATTCATGCTTGAAAGCAGACAGCAGCTGACGGCAATAATCAGTGAATGCACAGGGCCGGGCCTCTCTGCCATTTCATGCGCCAGCGTTCAGACATAAGGCCTTGCCCATAAGCATTCCTCAACCTACAAAAACTGAACCTACCTGCCTGCCTATGTACCTACCTTATTCTTATCCATGGAAGAACTGAGCCGACCTTTTCATAAATGGTGGCAGCAGCGACCAATCAGATTTTGTAGGCCGCCGTTTCCCCCTTAGAATGACTACCCACTACAGTTTTTTTTCACTGCGAAATTCGCAGCGTTTTTTTTTTCTGCAGGAGTCTATGGGACTTGTAATGTTAAAATCGCGATTTCGCGGTAAATTGCGAATTTGCGTGATTTCGATTTTAACATTACAATTCCCATAGACCCCTGCAGAAAAAAAACTGCTACGAATTTCGCAGTGAAAAAAAAAAACTGTAGTGGGTAGTCACCCTTATGGGCTGAATAAAACAGCCATTCTGTCGAACATACAATTTGTCCGGCTGCTGTGGCGTCTTGGGAAGATAGGCCAGTACATTCCTGCCCACTTCCATCTCCAATGGAGACTGGCTATAAATGGCTGCCGTGCTGTAGTATTTATGCTTCCAAGCTGTACGTGTCATAATAGAGCCTTAATGACATCACCAGTCTGCTTCAACTGTCAGACATCCAGGGTTATTGCATACAGTCTTTCTATCAATCTATCTATCTATCTATCTATCTGTTTCTGTGTATAGATAAATATCTATATAAATATATAGAAATGCATATATATCGATATATATTTTTATGGATTTCTACCCAAATATATGGATGTATACATATATAGATATATAGTCATGTAAGGCTGAAGAAAAGACGTGCCGAGCGTTTAATTTCTTCAGCCTATGATGCGTTTTATTTTCATTATTCTCAGTATTGCTATTGTTATCCCAGGAGACGGCTATTATAAGCCATAAGAGGTGTAAGCGAATCTTCCTGATTTTAGGGAAAGGGTCAAGCAACGGTTTCAAGAATGCAACGCTGCACTGTGGGTGCCCGCAGAAACCTGCCAGCACTTGTGCCTTGTGCATGAATGTCACGTCGCCTCAAGCAGTACAAGGCCGCGTTGCAGGCAAAACCTTATTCGGGTACAAGCAAGAGTTGCAGGCAGCTAACCAATCCCCCCCTTATTTATACTTTGCTTGCCTGCCTGCTGTGGATTATTCCTGGGGTTTTCCCCAGCGCGCAACATTGTATCCACCGAGCATCTGCGTGCGGTAGAAACTGTTGGAAGCAAAACCACAGACCAGCTCATATGCCAACTCCACTCCATATCGCTTAGGACTGTGCTATTACCCAAGATGGAAACATTGGTCAGGCACAACGTGATCGTGCTCTTGAGTTAGAATGCATCCTGAGGACTGGCTTGTGTTCCAGGTATCGTTTATACTAGGGCATTGCAACCAACCTGCGTGACCCACAATCAAAGCCAGTTGATAAGTGTGAAGCCCCTGATTCATGCTTGAAAGCAGACAGCAGCTGACGGCAATAATCAGTGAATGCACAGGGCCGGGCCTCTCTGCCATTTCATGCGCCAGCGTTCAGACATAAGGCCTTGCCCATAAGCATTCCTCAACCTACAAAAACTGAACCTACCTGCCTGCCTATGTACCTACCTTATTCTTATCCATGGAAGAACTGAGCCGACCTTTTCATAAATGGTGGCAGCAGCGACCAATCAGATTTTGTAGGCCGCCGTTTCCCCCTTAGGATGACTACCCACTACAGTTTTTTTTCACTGCGAAATTCGCAGCGTTTTTTTTTCTGCAGGAGTCTATGGGACTTGTAATGTTAAAATCGCGATTTCGCGGTAAATTGCGAATTTGCGTGATTTCGATTTTAACATTACAATTCCCATAGACCCCTGCAGAAAAAAAACTGCTACGAATTTCGCAGTGAAAAAAAAAACTGTAGTGGGTAGTCACCCTTATGGGCTGAATAAAACAGCCATTCTGTCGAACATACAATTTGTCCGGCTGCTGTGGCGTCTTGGGAAGATAGGCCAGTACATTCCTGCCCACTTCCATCTCCAATGGAGACTGGCTATAAATGGCTGCCGTGCTGTAGTATTTATGCTTCCAAGCTGTACGTGTCATAATAGAGCCTTAATGACATCACCAGTCTGCTTCAACTGTCAGACATCCAGGGTTATTGCATACAGTCTTTCTATCAATCTATCTATCTATCTATCTGTTTCTGTGTATAGATAAATATCTATATAAATATATAGAAATGCATATATATCGATATATATTTTTATGGATTTCTACCCAAATATATGGATGTATACATATATAGATATATAGTCATGTAAGGCTGAAGAAAAGACGTGCCGAGCGTTTAATTTCTTCAGCCTATGATGCGTTTTATTTTCATTATTCTCAGTATTGCTATTGTTATCCCAGGAGACGGCTATTATAAGCCATAAGAGGTGTAAGCGAATCTTCCTGATTTTAGGGAAAGGGTCAAGCAACGGTTTCAAGAATGCAACGCTGCACTGTGGGTGCCCGCAGAAACCTGCCAGCACTTGTGCCTTGTGCATGAATGTCACGTCGTCTCAAGCAGTACAAGGCCGCGTTGCAGGCAAAACCTTATTCGGGTACAAGCAAGAGTTGCAGGCAGCTAACCAATCCCCCCCTTATTTATACTTTGCTTGCCTGCCTGCTGTGGATTATTCCTGGGGTTTTCCCCAGCGCGCAACATTGTATCCACCGAGCATCTGCGTGCGGTAGAAACTGTTGGAAGCAAAACCACAGACCAGCTCATATGCCAACTCCACTCCATATCGCTTAGGACTGTGCTATTACCCAAGATGGAAACATTGGTCAGGCACAACGTGATCGTGCTCTTGAGTTAGAATGCATCCTGAGGACTGGCTTGTGTTCCAGGTATCGTTTATACTAGGGCATTGCAACCAACCTGCGTGACCCACAATCAAAGCCAGTTGATAAGTGTGAAGCCCCTGATTCATGCTTGAAAGCAGACAGCAGCTGACGGCAATAATCAGTGAATGCACAGGGCCGGGCCTCTCTGCCATTTCATGCGCCAGCGTTCAGACATAAGGCCTTGCCCATAAGCATTCCTCAACCTACAAAAACTGAACCTACCTGCCTGCCTATGTACCTACCTTATTCTTATCCATGGAAGAACTGAGCCGACCTTTTCATAAATGGTGGCAGCAGCGACCAATCAGATTTTGTAGGCCGCCGTTTCCCCCTTAGAATGACTACCCACTACAGTTTTTTTTCACTGCGAAATTCGCAGCGTTTTTTTTTCTGCAGGAGTCTATGGGACTTGTAATGTTAAAATCGCGATTTCGCGGTAAATTGCGAATTTGCGTGATTTCGATTTTAACATTACAATTCCCATAGACCCCTGCAGAAAAAAAACTGCTACGAATTTCGCAGTGAAAAAAAAAAACTGTAGTGGGTAGTCACCCTTATGGGCTGAATAAAACAGCCATTCTGTCGAACATACAATTTGTCCGGCTGCTGTGGCGTCTTGGGAAGATAGGCCAGTACATTCCTGCCACTTCCATCTCCAATGGAGACTGGCTATAAATGGCTGCCGTGCTGTAGTATTTATGCTTCCAAGCTGTACGTGTCATAATAGAGCCTTAATGACATCACCAGTCTGCTTCAACTGTCAGACATCCAGGGTTATTGCATACAGTCTTTCTATCAATCTATCTATCTATCTATCTGTTTCTGTGTATAGATAAATATCTATATAAATATATAGAAATGCATATATATCGATATATATTTTTATGGATTTCTACCCAAATATATGGATGTATACATATATAGATATATAGTCATGTAAGGCTGAAGAAAAGACGTGCCGAGCGTTTAATTTCTTCAGCCTATGATGCGTTTTATTTTCATTATTCTCAGTATTGCTATTGTTATCCCAGGAGACGGCTATTATAAGCCATAAGAGGTGTAAGCGAATCTTCCTGATTTTAGGGAAAGGGTCAAGCAACGGTTTCAAGAATGCAACGCTGCACTGTGGGTGCCCGCAGAAACCTGCCAGCACTTGTGCCTTGTGCATGAATGTCACGTCGCCTCAAGCAGTACAAGGCCGCGTTGCAGGCAAAACCTTATTCGGGTACAAGCAAGAGTTGCAGGCAGCTAACCAATCCCCCCCTTATTTATACTTTGCTTGCCTGCCTGCTGTGGATTATTCCTGGGGTTTTCCCCAGCGCGCAACATTGTATCCACCGAGCATCTGCGTGCGGTAGAAACTGTTGGAAGCAAAACCACAGACCAGCTCATATGCCAACTCCACTCCATATCGCTTAGGACTGTGCTATTACCCAAGATGGAAACATTGGTCAGGCACAACGTGATCGTGCTCTTGAGTTAGAATGCATCCTGAGGACTGGCTTGTGTTCCAGGTATCGTTTATACTAGGGCATTGCAACCAACCTGCGTGACCCACAATCAAAGCCAGTTGATAAGTGTGAAGCCCCTGATTCATGCTTGAAAGCAGACAGCAGCTGACGGCAATAATCAGTGAATGCACAGGGCCGGGCCTCTCTGCCATTTCATGCGCCAGCGTTCAGACATAAGGCCTTGCCCATAAGCATTCCTCAACCTACAAAAACTGAACCTACCTGCCTGCCTATGTACCTACCTTATTCTTATCCATGGAAGAACTGAGCCGACCTTTTCATAAATGGTGGCAGCAGCGACCAATCAGATTTTGTAGGCCGCCGTTTCCCCCTTAGGATGACTACCCACTACAGTTTTTTTTCACTGCGAAATTCGCAGCGTTTTTTTTTCTGCAGGAGTCTATGGGACTTGTAATGTTAAAATCGCGATTTCGCGGTAAATTGCGAATTTGCGTGATTTCGATTTTAACATTACAATTCCCATAGACCCCTGCAGAAAAAAAACTGCTACGAATTTCGCAGTGAAAAAAAAAACTGTAGTGGGTAGTCACCCTTATGGGCTGAATAAAACAGCCATTCTGTCGAACATACAATTTGTCCGGCTGCTGTGGCGTCTTGGGAAGATAGGCCAGTACATTCCTGCCCACTTCCATCTCCAATGGAGACTGGCTATAAATGGCTGCCGTGCTGTAGTATTTATGCTTCCAAGCTGTACGTGTCATAATAGAGCCTTAATGACATCACCAGTCTGCTTCAACTGTCAGACATCCAGGGTTATTGCATACAGTCTTTCTATCAATCTATCTATCTATCTATCTGTTTCTGTGTATAGATAAATATCTATATAAATATATAGAAATGCATATATATCGATATATATTTTTATGGATTTCTACCCAAATATATGGATGTATACATATATAGATATATAGTCATGTAAGGCTGAAGAAAAGACGTGCCGAGCGTTTAATTTCTTCAGCCTATGATGCGTTTTATTTTCATTATTCTCAGTATTGCTATTGTTATCCCAGGAGACGGCTATTATAAGCCATAAGAGGTGTAAGCGAATCTTCCTGATTTTAGGGAAAGGGTCAAGCAACGGTTTCAAGAATGCAACGCTGCACTGTGGGTGCCCGCAGAAACCTGCCAGCACTTGTGCCTTGTGCATGAATGTCACGTCGTCTCAAGCAGTACAAGGCCGCGTTGCAGGCAAAACCTTATTCGGGTACAAGCAAGAGTTGCAGGCAGCTAACCAATCCCCCCCTTATTTATACTTTGCTTGCCTGCCTGCTGTGGATTATTCCTGGGGTTTTCCCCAGCGCGCAACATTGTATCCACCGAGCATCTGCGTGCGGTAGAAACTGTTGGAAGCAAAACCACAGACCAGCTCATATGCCAACTCCACTCCATATCGCTTAGGACTGTGCTATTACCCAAGATGGAAACATTGGTCAGGCACAACGTGATCGTGCTCTTGAGTTAGAATGCATCCTGAGGACTGGCTTGTGTTCCAGGTATCGTTTATACTAGGGCATTGCAACCAACCTGCGTGACCCACAATCAAAGCCAGTTGATAAGTGTGAAGCCCCTGATTCATGCTTGAAAGCAGACAGCAGCTGACGGCAATAATCAGTGAATGCACAGGGCCGGGCCTCTCTGCCATTTCATGCGCCAGCGTTCAGACATAAGGCCTTGCCCATAAGCATTCCTCAACCTACAAAAACTGAACCTACCTGCCTGCCTATGTACCTACCTTATTCTTATCCATGGAAGAACTGAGCCGACCTTTTCATAAATGGTGGCAGCAGCGACCAATCAGATTTTGTAGGCCGCCGTTTCCCCCTTAGGATGACTACCCACTACAGTTTTTTTTCACTGCGAAATTCGCAGCGTTTTTTTTTCTGCAGGAGTCTATGGGACTTGTAATGTTAAAATCGCGATTTCGCGGTAAATTGCGAATTTGCGTGATTTCGATTTTAACATTACAATTCCCATAGACCCCTGCAGAAAAAAAACTGCTACGAATTTCGCAGTGAAAAAAAAAAACTGTAGTGGGTAGTCACCCTTATGGGCTGAATAAAACAGCCATTCTGTCGAACATACAATTTGTCCGGCTGCTGTGGCGTCTTGGGAAGATAGGCCAGTACATTCCTGCCCACTTCCATCTCCAATGGAGACTGGCTATAAATGGCTGCCGTGCTGTAGTATTTATGCTTCCAAGCTGTACGTGTCATAATAGAGCCTTAATGACATCACCAGTCTGCTTCAACTGTCAGACATCCAGGGTTATTGCATACAGTCTTTCTATCAATCTATCTATCTATCTATCTGTTTCTGTGTATAGATAAATATCTATATAAATATATAGAAATGCATATATATCGATATATATTTTTATGGATTTCTACCCAAATATATGGATGTATACATATATAGATATATAGTCATGTAAGGCTGAAGAAAAGACGTGCCGAGCGTTTAATTTCTTCAGCCTATGATGCGTTTTATTTTCATTATTCTCAGTATTGCTATTGTTATCCCAGGAGACGGCTATTATAAGCCATAAGAGGTGTAAGCGAATCTTCCTGATTTTAGGGAAAGGGTCAAGCAACGGTTTCAAGAATGCAACGCTGCACTGTGGGTGCCCGCAGAAACCTGCCAGCACTTGTGCCTTGTGCATGAATGTCACGTCGCCTCAAGCAGTACAAGGCCGCGTTGCAGGCAAAACCTTATTCGGGTACAAGCAAGAGTTGCAGGCAGCTAACCAATCCCCCCCTTATTTATACTTTGCTTGCCTGCCTGCTGTGGATTATTCCTGGGGTTTTCCCCAGCGCGCAACATTGTATCCACCGAGCATCTGCGTGCGGTAGAAACTGTTGGAAGCAAAACCACAGACCAGCTCATATGCCAACTCCACTCCATATCGCTTAGGACTGTGCTATTACCCAAGATGGAAACATTGGTCAGGCACAACGTGATCGTGCTCTTGAGTTAGAATGCATCCTGAGGACTGGCTTGTGTTCCAGGTATCGTTTATACTAGGGCATTGCAACCAACCTGCGTGACCCACAATCAAAGCCAGTTGATAAGTGTGAAGCCCCTGATTCATGCTTGAAAGCAGACAGCAGCTGACGGCAATAATCAGTGAATGCACAGGGCCGGGCCTCTCTGCCATTTCATGCGCCAGCGTTCAGACATAAGGCCTTGCCCATAAGCATTCCTCAACCTACAAAAACTGAACCTACCTGCCTGCCTATGTACCTACCTTATTCTTATCCATGGAAGAACTGAGCCGACCTTTTCATAAATGGTGGCAGCAGCGACCAATCAGATTTTGTAGGCCGCCGTTTCCCCCTTAGGATGACTACCCACTACAGTTTTTTTTCACTGCGAAATTCGCAGCGTTTTTTTTTCTGCAGGAGTCTATGGGACTTGTAATGTTAAAATCGCGATTTCGCGGTAAATTGCGAATTTGCGTGATTTCGATTTTAACATTACAATTCCCATAGACCCCTGCAGAAAAAAAACTGCTACGAATTTCGCAGTGAAAAAAAAAACTGTAGTGGGTAGTCACCCTTATGGGCTGAATAAAACAGCCATTCTGTCGAACATACAATTTGTCCGGCTGCTGTGGCGTCTTGGGAAGATAGGCCAGTACATTCCTGCCCACTTCCATCTCCAATGGAGACTGGCTATAAATGGCTGCCGTGCTGTAGTATTTATGCTTCCAAGCTGTACGTGTCATAATAGAGCCTTAATGACATCACCAGTCTGCTTCAACTGTCAGACATCCAGGGTTATTGCATACAGTCTTTCTATCAATCTATCTATCTATCTATCTGTTTCTGTGTATAGATAAATATCTATATAAATATATAGAAATGCATATATATCGATATATATTTTTATGGATTTCTACCCAAATATATGGATGTATACATATATAGATATATAGTCATGTAAGGCTGAAGAAAAGACGTGCCGAGCGTTTAATTTCTTCAGCCTATGATGCGTTTTATTTTCATTATTCTCAGTATTGCTATTGTTATCCCAGGAGACGGCTATTATAAGCCATAAGAGGTGTAAGCGAATCTTCCTGATTTTAGGGAAAGGGTCAAGCAACGGTTTCAAGAATGCAACGCTGCACTGTGGGTGCCCGCAGAAACCTGCCAGCACTTGTGCCTTGTGCATGAATGTCACGTCGTCTCAAGCAGTACAAGGCCGCGTTGCAGGCAAAACCTTATTCGGGTACAAGCAAGAGTTGCAGGCAGCTAACCAATCCCCCCCTTATTTATACTTTGCTTGCCTGCCTGCTGTGGATTATTCCTGGGGTTTTCCCCAGCGCGCAACATTGTATCCACCGAGCATCTGCGTGCGGTAGAAACTGTTGGAAGCAAAACCACAGACCAGCTCATATGCCAACTCCACTCCATATCGCTTAGGACTGTGCTATTACCCAAGATGGAAACATTGGTCAGGCACAACGTGATCGTGCTCTTGAGTTAGAATGCATCCTGAGGACTGGCTTGTGTTCCAGGTATCGTTTATACTAGGGCATTGCAACCAACCTGCGTGACCCACAATCAAAGCCAGTTGATAAGTGTGAAGCCCCTGATTCATGCTTGAAAGCAGACAGCAGCTGACGGCAATAATCAGTGAATGCACAGGGCCGGGCCTCTCTGCCATTTCATGCGCCAGCGTTCAGACATAAGGCCTTGCCCATAAGCATTCCTCAACCTACAAAAACTGAACCTACCTGCCTGCCTATGTACCTACCTTATTCTTATCCATGGAAGAACTGAGCCGACCTTTTCATAAATGGTGGCAGCAGCGACCAATCAGATTTTGTAGGCCGCCGTTTCCCCCTTAGAATGACTACCCACTACAGTTTTTTTTCACTGCGAAATTCGCAGCGTTTTTTTTTCTGCAGGAGTCTATGGGACTTGTAATGTTAAAATCGCGATTTCGCGGTAAATTGCGAATTTGCGTGATTTCGATTTTAACATTACAATTCCCATAGACCCCTGCAGAAAAAAAACTGCTACGAATTTCGCAGTGAAAAAAAAAAACTGTAGTGGGTAGTCACCCTTATGGGCTGAATAAAACAGCCATTCTGTCGAACATACAATTTGTCCGGCTGCTGTGGCGTCTTGGGAAGATAGGCCAGTACATTCCTGCCCACTTCCATCTCCAATGGAGACTGGCTATAAATGGCTGCCGTGCTGTAGTATTTATGCTTCCAAGCTGTACGTGTCATAATAGAGCCTTAATGACATCACCAGTCTGCTTCAACTGTCAGACATCCAGGGTTATTGCATACAGTCTTTCTATCAATCTATCTATCTATCTATCTGTTTCTGTGTATAGATAAATATCTATATAAATATATAGAAATGCATATATATCGATATATATTTTTATGGATTTCTACCCAAATATATGGATGTATACATATATAGATATATAGTCATGTAAGGCTGAAGAAAAGACGTGCCGAGCGTTTAATTTCTTCAGCCTATGATGCGTTTTATTTTCATTATTCTCAGTATTGCTATTGTTATCCCAGGAGACGGCTATTATAAGCCATAAGAGGTGTAAGCGAATCTTCCTGATTTTAGGGAAAGGGTCAAGCAACGGTTTCAAGAATGCAACGCTGCACTGTGGGTGCCCGCAGAAACCTGCCAGCACTTGTGCCTTGTGCATGAATGTCACGTCGTCTCAAGCAGTACAAGGCCGCGTTGCAGGCAAAACCTTATTCGGGTACAAGCAAGAGTTGCAGGCAGCTAACCAATCCCCCCCTTATTTATACTTTGCTTGCCTGCCTGCTGTGGATTATTCCTGGGGTTTTCCCCAGCGCGCAACATTGTATCCACCGAGCATCTGCGTGCGGTAGAAACTGTTGGAAGCAAAACCACAGACCAGCTCATATGCCAACTCCACTCCATATCGCTTAGGACTGTGCTATTACCCAAGATGGAAACATTGGTCAGGCACAACGTGATCGTGCTCTTGAGTTAGAATGCATCCTGAGGACTGGCTTGTGTTCCAGGTATCGTTTATACTAGGGCATTGCAACCAACCTGCGTGACCCACAATCAAAGCCAGTTGATAAGTGTGAAGCCCCTGATTCATGCTTGAAAGCAGACAGCAGCTGACGGCAATAATCAGTGAATGCACAGGGCCGGGCCTCTCTGCCATTTCATGCGCCAGCGTTCAGACATAAGGCCTTGCCCATAAGCATTCCTCAACCTACAAAAACTGAACCTACCTGCCTGCCTATGTACCTACCTTATTCTTATCCATGGAAGAACTGAGCCGACCTTTTCATAAATGGTGGCAGCAGCGACCAATCAGATTTTGTAGGCCGCCGTTTCCCCCTTAGAATGACTACCCACTACAGTTTTTTTTCACTGCGAAATTCGCAGCGTTTTTTTTTCTGCAGGAGTCTATGGGACTTGTAATGTTAAAATCGCGATTTCGCGGTAAATTGTGAATTTGCGTGATTTCGATTTTAACATTACAATTCCCATAGACCCCTGCAGAAAAAAAACTGCTACGAATTTCGCAGTGAAAAAAAAAAACTGTAGTGGGTAGTCACCCTTATGGGCTGAATAAAACAGCCATTCTGTCGAACATACAATTTGTCCGGCTGCTGTGGCGTCTTGGGAAGATAGGCCAGTACATTCCTGCCCACTTCCATCTCCAATGGAGACTGGCTATAAATGGCTGCCGTGCTGTAGTATTTATGCTTCCAAGCTGTACGTGTCATAATAGAGCCTTAATGACATCACCAGTCTGCTTCAACTGTCAGACATCCAGGGTTATTGCATACAGTCTTTCTATCAATCTATCTATCTATCAATCTGTTTCTGTGTATAGATAAATATCTATATAAATATATAGAAATGCATATATATCGATATATATTTTTATGGATTTCTACCCAAATATATGGATGTATACATATATAGATATATAGTCATGTAAGGCTGAAGAAAAGACGTGCCGAGCGTTTAATTTCTTCAGCCTATGATGCGTTTTATTTTCATTATTCTCAGTATTGCTATTGTTATCCCAGGAGACGGCTATTATAAGCCATAAGAGGTGTAAGCGAATCTTCCTGATTTTAGGGAAAGGGTCAAGCAACGGTTTCAAGAATGCAACGCTGCACTGTGGGTGCCCGCAGAAACCTGCCAGCACTTGTGCCTTGTGCATGAATGTCACGTCGCCTCAAGCAGTACAAGGCCGCGTTGCAGGCAAAACCTTATTCGGGTACAAGCAAGAGTTGCAGGCAGCTAACCAATCCCCCCCTTATTTATACTTTGCTTGCCTGCCTGCTGTGGATTATTCCTGGGGTTTTCCCCAGCGCGCAACATTGTATCCACCGAGCATCTGCGTGCGGTAGAAACTGTTGGAAGCAAAACCACAGACCAGCTCATATGCCAACTCCACTCCATATCGCTTAGGACTGTGCTATTACCCAAGATGGAAACATTGGTCAGGCACAACGTGATCGTGCTCTTGAGTTAGAATGCATCCTGAGGACTGGCTTGTGTTCCAGGTATCGTTTATACTAGGGCATTGCAACCAACCTGCGTGACCCACAATCAAAGCCAGTTGATAAGTGTGAAGCCCCTGATTCATGCTTGAAAGCAGACAGCAGCTGACGGCAATAATCAGTGAATGCACAGGGCCGGGCCTCTCTGCCATTTCATGCGCCAGCGTTCAGACATAAGGCCTTGCCCATAAGCATTCCTCAACCTACAAAAACTGAACCTACCTGCCTGCCTATGTACCTACCTTATTCTTATCCATGGAAGAACTGAGCCGACCTTTTCATAAATGGTGGCAGCAGCGACCAATCAGATTTTGTAGGCCGCCGTTTCCCCCTTAGGATGACTACCCACTACAGTTTTTTTTCACTGCGAAATTCGCAGCGTTTTTTTTTCTGCAGGAGTCTATGGGACTTGTAATGTTAAAATCGCGATTTCGCGGTAAATTGCGAATTTGCGTGATTTCGATTTTAACATTACAATTCCCATAGACCCCTGCAGAAAAAAAACTGCTACGAATTTCGCAGTGAAAAAAAAAACTGTAGTGGGTAGTCACCCTTATGGGCTGAATAAAACAGCCATTCTGTCGAACATACAATTTGTCCGGCTGCTGTGGCGTCTTGGGAAGATAGGCCAGTACATTCCTGCCCACTTCCATCTCCAATGGAGACTGGCTATAAATGGCTGCCGTGCTGTAGTATTTATGCTTCCAAGCTGTACGTGTCATAATAGAGCCTTAATGACATCACCAGTCTGCTTCAACTGTCAGACATCCAGGGTTATTGCATACAGTCTTTCTATCAATCTATCTATCTATCTATCTGTTTCTGTGTATAGATAAATATCTATATAAATATATAGAAATGCATATATATCGATATATATTTTTATGGATTTCTACCCAAATATATGGATGTATACATATATAGATATATAGTCATGTAAGGCTGAAGAAAAGACGTGCCGAGCGTTTAATTTCTTCAGCCTATGATGCGTTTTATTTTCATTATTCTCAGTATTGCTATTGTTATCCCAGGAGACGGCTATTATAAGCCATAAGAGGTGTAAGCGAATCTTCCTGATTTTAGGGAAAGGGTCAAGCAACGGTTTCAAGAATGCAACGCTGCACTGTGGGTGCCCGCAGAAACCTGCCAGCACTTGTGCCTTGTGCATGAATGTCACGTCGTCTCAAGCAGTACAAGGCCGCGTTGCAGGCAAAACCTTATTCGGGTACAAGCAAGAGTTGCAGGCAGCTAACCAATCCCCCCCTTATTTATACTTTGCTTGCCTGCCTGCTGTGGATTATTCCTGGGGTTTTCCCCAGCGCGCAACATTGTATCCACCGAGCATCTGCGTGCGGTAGAAACTGTTGGAAGCAAAACCACAGACCAGCTCATATGCCAACTCCACTCCATATCGCTTAGGACTGTGCTATTACCCAAGATGGAAACATTGGTCAGGCACAACGTGATCGTGCTCTTGAGTTAGAATGCATCCTGAGGACTGGCTTGTGTTCCAGGTATCGTTTATACTAGGGCATTGCAACCAACCTGCGTGACCCACAATCAAAGCCAGTTGATAAGTGTGAAGCCCCTGATTCATGCTTGAAAGCAGACAGCAGCTGACGGCAATAATCAGTGAATGCACAGGGCCGGGCCTCTCTGCCATTTCATGCGCCAGCGTTCAGACATAAGGCCTTGCCCATAAGCATTCCTCAACCTACAAAAACTGAACCTACCTGCCTGCCTATGTACCTACCTTATTCTTATCCATGGAAGAACTGAGCCGACCTTTTCATAAATGGTGGCAGCAGCGACCAATCAGATTTTGTAGGCCGCCGTTTCCCCCTTAGGATGACTACCCACTACAGTTTTTTTTCACTGCGAAATTCGCAGCGTTTTTTTTTCTGCAGGAGTCTATGGGACTTGTAATGTTAAAATCGCGATTTCGCGGTAAATTGCGAATTTGCGTGATTTCGATTTTAACATTACAATTCCCATAGACCCCTGCAGAAAAAAAACTGCTACGAATTTCGCAGTGAAAAAAAAAAACTGTAGTGGGTAGTCACCCTTATGGGCTGAATAAAACAGCCATTCTGTCGAACATACAATTTGTCCGGCTGCTGTGGCGTCTTGGGAAGATAGGCCAGTACATTCCTGCCCACTTCCATCTCCAATGGAGACTGGCTATAAATGGCTGCCGTGCTGTAGTATTTATGCTTCCAAGCTGTACGTGTCATAATAGAGCCTTAATGACATCACCAGTCTGCTTCAACTGTCAGACATCCAGGGTTATTGCATACAGTCTTTCTATCAATCTATCTATCTATCTATCTGTTTCTGTGTATAGATAAATATCTATATAAATATATAGAAATGCATATATATCGATATATATTTTTATGGATTTCTACCCAAATATATGGATGTATACATATATAGATATATAGTCATGTAAGGCTGAAGAAAAGACGTGCCGAGCGTTTAATTTCTTCAGCCTATGATGCGTTTTATTTTCATTATTCTCAGTATTGCTATTGTTATCCCAGGAGACGGCTATTATAAGCCATAAGAGGTGTAAGCGAATCTTCCTGATTTTAGGGAAAGGGTCAAGCAACGGTTTCAAGAATGCAACGCTGCACTGTGGGTGCCCGCAGAAACCTGCCAGCACTTGTGCCTTGTGCATGAATGTCACGTCGCCTCAAGCAGTACAAGGCCGCGTTGCAGGCAAAACCTTATTCGGGTACAAGCAAGAGTTGCAGGCAGCTAACCAATCCCCCCCTTATTTATACTTTGCTTGCCTGCCTGCTGTGGATTATTCCTGGGGTTTTCCCCAGCGCGCAACATTGTATCCACCGAGCATCTGCGTGCGGTAGAAACTGTTGGAAGCAAAACCACAGACCAGCTCATATGCCAACTCCACTCCATATCGCTTAGGACTGTGCTATTACCCAAGATGGAAACATTGGTCAGGCACAACGTGATCGTGCTCTTGAGTTAGAATGCATCCTGAGGACTGGCTTGTGTTCCAGGTATCGTTTATACTAGGGCATTGCAACCAACCTGCGTGACCCACAATCAAAGCCAGTTGATAAGTGTGAAGCCCCTGATTCATGCTTGAAAGCAGACAGCAGCTGACGGCAATAATCAGTGAATGCACAGGGCCGGGCCTCTCTGCCATTTCATGCGCCAGCGTTCAGACATAAGGCCTTGCCCATAAGCATTCCTCAACCTACAAAAACTGAACCTACCTGCCTGCCTATGTACCTACCTTATTCTTATCCATGGAAGAACTGAGCCGACCTTTTCATAAATGGTGGCAGCAGCGACCAATCAGATTTTGTAGGCCGCCGTTTCCCCCTTAGGATGACTACCCACTACAGTTTTTTTTCACTGCGAAATTCGCAGCGTTTTTTTTTCTGCAGGAGTCTATGGGACTTGTAATGTTAAAATCGCGATTTCGCGGTAAATTGCGAATTTGCGTGATTTCGATTTTAACATTACAATTCCCATAGACCCCTGCAGAAAAAAAACTGCTACGAATTTCGCAGTGAAAAAAAAAACTGTAGTGGGTAGTCACCCTTATGGGCTGAATAAAACAGCCATTCTGTCGAACATACAATTTGTCCGGCTGCTGTGGCGTCTTGGGAAGATAGGCCAGTACATTCCTGCCCACTTCCATCTCCAATGGAGACTGGCTATAAATGGCTGCCGTGCTGTAGTATTTATGCTTCCAAGCTGTACGTGTCATAATAGAGCCTTAATGACATCACCAGTCTGCTTCAACTGTCAGACATCCAGGGTTATTGCATACAGTCTTTCTATCAATCTATCTATCTATCTATCTGTTTCTGTGTATAGATAAATATCTATATAAATATATAGAAATGCATATATATCGATATATATTTTTATGGATTTCTACCCAAATATATGGATGTATACATATATAGATATATAGTCATGTAAGGCTGAAGAAAAGACGTGCCGAGCGTTTAATTTCTTCAGCCTATGATGCGTTTTATTTTCATTATTCTCAGTATTGCTATTGTTATCCCAGGAGACGGCTATTATAAGCCATAAGAGGTGTAAGCGAATCTTCCTGATTTTAGGGAAAGGGTCAAGCAACGGTTTCAAGAATGCAACGCTGCACTGTGGGTGCCCGCAGAAACCTGCCAGCACTTGTGCCTTGTGCATGAATGTCACGTCGTCTCAAGCAGTACAAGGCCGCGTTGCAGGCAAAACCTTATTCGGGTACAAGCAAGAGTTGCAGGCAGCTAACCAATCCCCCCCTTATTTATACTTTGCTTGCCTGCCTGCTGTGGATTATTCCTGGGGTTTTCCCCAGCGCGCAACATTGTATCCACCGAGCATCTGCGTGCGGTAGAAACTGTTGGAAGCAAAACCACAGACCAGCTCATATGCCAACTCCACTCCATATCGCTTAGGACTGTGCTATTACCCAAGATGGAAACATTGGTCAGGCACAACGTGATCGTGCTCTTGAGTTAGAATGCATCCTGAGGACTGGCTTGTGTTCCAGGTATCGTTTATACTAGGGCATTGCAACCAACCTGCGTGACCCACAATCAAAGCCAGTTGATAAGTGTGAAGCCCCTGATTCATGCTTGAAAGCAGACAGCAGCTGACGGCAATAATCAGTGAATGCACAGGGCCGGGCCTCTCTGCCATTTCATGCGCCAGCGTTCAGACATAAGGCCTTGCCCATAAGCATTCCTCAACCTACAAAAACTGAACCTACCTGCCTGCCTATGTACCTACCTTATTCTTATCCATGGAAGAACTGAGCCGACCTTTTCATAAATGGTGGCAGCAGCGACCAATCAGATTTTGTAGGCCGCCGTTTCCCCCTTAGAATGACTACCCACTACAGTTTTTTTTCACTGCGAAATTCGCAGCGTTTTTTTTTCTGCAGGAGTCTATGGGACTTGTAATGTTAAAATCGCGATTTCGCGGTAAATTGCGAATTTGCGTGATTTCGATTTTAACATTACAATTCCCATAGACCCCTGCAGAAAAAAAACTGCTACGAATTTCGCAGTGAAAAAAAAAAACTGTAGTGGGTAGTCACCCTTATGGGCTGAATAAAACAGCCATTCTGTCGAACATACAATTTGTCCGGCTGCTGTGGCGTCTTGGGAAGATAGGCCAGTACATTCCTGCCCACTTCCATCTCCAATGGAGACTGGCTATAAATGGCTGCCGTGCTGTAGTATTTATGCTTCCAAGCTGTACGTGTCATAATAGAGCCTTAATGACATCACCAGTCTGCTTCAACTGTCAGACATCCAGGGTTATTGCATACAGTCTTTCTATCAATCTATCTATCTATCTATCTGTTTCTGTGTATAGATAAATATCTATATAAATATATAGAAATGCATATATATCGATATATATTTTTATGGATTTCTACCCAAATATATGGATGTATACATATATAGATATATAGTCATGTAAGGCTGAAGAAAAGACGTGCCGAGCGTTTAATTTCTTCAGCCTATGATGCGTTTTATTTTCATTATTCTCAGTATTGCTATTGTTATCCCAGGAGACGGCTATTATAAGCCATAAGAGGTGTAAGCGAATCTTCCTGATTTTAGGGAAAGGGTCAAGCAACGGTTTCAAGAATGCAACGCTGCACTGTGGGTGCCCGCAGAAACCTGCCAGCACTTGTGCCTTGTGCATGAATGTCACGTCGCCTCAAGCAGTACAAGGCCGCGTTGCAGGCAAAACCTTATTCGGGTACAAGCAAGAGTTGCAGGCAGCTAACCAATCCCCCCCTTATTTATACTTTGCTTGCCTGCCTGCTGTGGATTATTCCTGGGGTTTTCCCCAGCGCGCAACATTGTATCCACCGAGCATCTGCGTGCGGTAGAAACTGTTGGAAGCAAAACCACAGACCAGCTCATATGCCAACTCCACTCCATATCGCTTAGGACTGTGCTATTACCCAAGATGGAAACATTGGTCAGGCACAACGTGATCGTGCTCTTGAGTTAGAATGCATCCTGAGGACTGGCTTGTGTTCCAGGTATCGTTTATACTAGGGCATTGCAACCAACCTGCGTGACCCACAATCAAAGCCAGTTGATAAGTGTGAAGCCCCTGATTCATGCTTGAAAGCAGACAGCAGCTGACGGCAATAATCAGTGAATGCACAGGGCCGGGCCTCTCTGCCATTTCATGCGCCAGCGTTCAGACATAAGGCCTTGCCCATAAGCATTCCTCAACCTACAAAAACTGAACCTACCTGCCTGCCTATGTACCTACCTTATTCTTATCCATGGAAGAACTGAGCCGACCTTTTCATAAATGGTGGCAGCAGCGACCAATCAGATTTTGTAGGCCGCCGTTTCCCCCTTAGGATGACTACCCACTACAGTTTTTTTTCACTGCGAAATTCGCAGCGTTTTTTTTTCTGCAGGAGTCTATGGGACTTGTAATGTTAAAATCGCGATTTCGCGGTAAATTGCGAATTTGCGTGATTTCGATTTTAACATTACAATTCCCATAGACCCCTGCAGAAAAAAAACTGCTACGAATTTCGCAGTGAAAAAAAAAACTGTAGTGGGTAGTCACCCTTATGGGCTGAATAAAACAGCCATTCTGTCGAACATACAATTTGTCCGGCTGCTGTGGCGTCTTGGGAAGATAGGCCAGTACATTCCTGCCCACTTCCATCTCCAATGGAGACTGGCTATAAATGGCTGCCGTGCTGTAGTATTTATGCTTCCAAGCTGTACGTGTCATAATAGAGCCTTAATGACATCACCAGTCTGCTTCAACTGTCAGACATCCAGGGTTATTGCATACAGTCTTTCTATCAATCTATCTATCTATCTATCTGTTTCTGTGTATAGATAAATATCTATATAAATATATAGAAATGCATATATATCGATATATATTTTTATGGATTTCTACCCAAATATATGGATGTATACATATATAGATATATAGTCATGTAAGGCTGAAGAAAAGACGTGCCGAGCGTTTAATTTCTTCAGCCTATGATGCGTTTTATTTTCATTATTCTCAGTATTGCTATTGTTATCCCAGGAGACGGCTATTATAAGCCATAAGAGGTGTAAGCGAATCTTCCTGATTTTAGGGAAAGGGTCAAGCAACGGTTTCAAGAATGCAACGCTGCACTGTGGGTGCCCGCAGAAACCTGCCAGCACTTGTGCCTTGTGCATGAATGTCACGTCGCCTCAAGCAGTACAAGGCCGCGTTGCAGGCAAAACCTTATTCGGGTACAAGCAAGAGTTGCAGGCAGCTAACCAATCCCCCCCTTATTTATACTTTGCTTGCCTGCCTGCTGTGGATTATTCCTGGGGTTTTCCCCAGCGCGCAACATTGTATCCACCGAGCATCTGCGTGCGGTAGAAACTGTTGGAAGCAAAACCACAGACCAGCTCATATGCCAACTCCACTCCATATCGCTTAGGACTGTGCTATTACCCAAGATGGAAACATTGGTCAGGCACAACGTGATCGTGCTCTTGAGTTAGAATGCATCCTGAGGACTGGCTTGTGTTCCAGGTATCGTTTATACTAGGGCATTGCAACCAACCTGCGTGACCCACAATCAAAGCCAGTTGATAAGTGTGAAGCCCCTGATTCATGCTTGAAAGCAGACAGCAGCTGACGGCAATAATCAGTGAATGCACAGGGCCGGGCCTCTCTGCCATTTCATGCGCCAGCGTTCAGACATAAGGCCTTGCCCATAAGCATTCCTCAACCTACAAAAACTGAACCTACCTGCCTGCCTATGTACCTACCTTATTCTTATCCATGGAAGAACTGAGCCGACCTTTTCATAAATGGTGGCAGCAGCGACCAATCAGATTTTGTAGGCCGCCGTTTCCCCCTTAGGATGACTACCCACTACAGTTTTTTTTCACTGCGAAATTCGCAGCGTTTTTTTTTCTGCAGGAGTCTATGGGACTTGTAATGTTAAAATCGCGATTTCGCGGTAAATTGCGAATTTGCGTGATTTCGATTTTAACATTACAATTCCCATAGACCCCTGCAGAAAAAAAACTGCTACGAATTTCGCAGTGAAAAAAAAAACTGTAGTGGGTAGTCACCCTTATGGGCTGAATAAAACAGCCATTCTGTCGAACATACAATTTGTCCGGCTGCTGTGGCGTCTTGGGAAGATAGGCCAGTACATTCCTGCCCACTTCCATCTCCAATGGAGACTGGCTATAAATGGCTGCCGTGCTGTAGTATTTATGCTTCCAAGCTGTACGTGTCATAATAGAGCCTTAATGACATCACCAGTCTGCTTCAACTGTCAGACATCCAGGGTTATTGCATACAGTCTTTCTATCAATCTATCTATCTATCTATCTGTTTCTGTGTATAGATAAATATCTATATAAATATATAGAAATGCATATATATCGATATATATTTTTATGGATTTCTACCCAAATATATGGATGTATACATATATAGATATATAGTCATGTAAGGCTGAAGAAAAGACGTGCCGAGCGTTTAATTTCTTCAGCCTATGATGCGTTTTATTTTCATTATTCTCAGTATTGCTATTGTTATCCCAGGAGACGGCTATTATAAGCCATAAGAGGTGTAAGCGAATCTTCCTGATTTTAGGGAAAGGGTCAAGCAACGGTTTCAAGAATGCAACGCTGCACTGTGGGTGCCCGCAGAAACCTGCCAGCACTTGTGCCTTGTGCATGAATGTCACGTCGTCTCAAGCAGTACAAGGCCGCGTTGCAGGCAAAACCTTATTCGGGTACAAGCAAGAGTTGCAGGCAGCTAACCAATCCCCCCCTTATTTATACTTTGCTTGCCTGCCTGCTGTGGATTATTCCTGGGGTTTTCCCCAGCGCGCAACATTGTATCCACCGAGCATCTGCGTGCGGTAGAAACTGTTGGAAGCAAAACCACAGACCAGCTCATATGCCAACTCCACTCCATATCGCTTAGGACTGTGCTATTACCCAAGATGGAAACATTGGTCAGGCACAACGTGATCGTGCTCTTGAGTTAGAATGCATCCTGAGGACTGGCTTGTGTTCCAGGTATCGTTTATACTAGGGCATTGCAACCAACCTGCGTGACCCACAATCAAAGCCAGTTGATAAGTGTGAAGCCCCTGATTCATGCTTGAAAGCAGACAGCAGCTGACGGCAATAATCAGTGAATGCACAGGGCCGGGCCTCTCTGCCATTTCATGCGCCAGCGTTCAGACATAAGGCCTTGCCCATAAGCATTCCTCAACCTACAAAAACTGAACCTACCTGCCTGCCTATGTACCTACCTTATTCTTATCCATGGAAGAACTGAGCCGACCTTTTCATAAATGGTGGCAGCAGCGACCAATCAGATTTTGTAGGCCGCCGTTTCCCCCTTAGAATGACTACCCACTACAGTTTTTTTTCACTGCGAAATTCGCAGCGTTTTTTTTTCTGCAGGAGTCTATGGGACTTGTAATGTTAAAATCGCGATTTCGCGGTAAATTGCGAATTTGCGTGATTTCGATTTTAACATTACAATTCCCATAGACCCCTGCAGAAAAAAAACTGCTACGAATTTCGCAGTGAAAAAAAAAAACTGTAGTGGGTAGTCACCCTTATGGGCTGAATAAAACAGCCATTCTGTCGAACATACAATTTGTCCGGCTGCTGTGGCGTCTTGGGAAGATAGGCCAGTACATTCCTGCCCACTTCCATCTCCAATGGAGACTGGCTATAAATGGCTGCCGTGCTGTAGTATTTATGCTTCCAAGCTGTACGTGTCATAATAGAGCCTTAATGACATCACCAGTCTGCTTCAACTGTCAGACATCCAGGGTTATTGCATACAGTCTTTCTATCAATCTATCTATCTATCTATCTGTTTCTGTGTATAGATAAATATCTATATAAATATATAGAAATGCATATATATCGATATATATTTTTATGGATTTCTACCCAAATATATGGATGTATACATATATAGATATATAGTCATGTAAGGCTGAAGAAAAGACGTGCCGAGCGTTTAATTTCTTCAGCCTATGATGCGTTTTATTTTCATTATTCTCAGTATTGCTATTGTTATCCCAGGAGACGGCTATTATAAGCCATAAGAGGTGTAAGCGAATCTTCCTGATTTTAGGGAAAGGGTCAAGCAACGGTTTCAAGAATGCAACGCTGCACTGTGGGTGCCCGCAGAAACCTGCCAGCACTTGTGCCTTGTGCATGAATGTCACGTCGCCTCAAGCAGTACAAGGCCGCGTTGCAGGCAAAACCTTATTCGGGTACAAGCAAGAGTTGCAGGCAGCTAACCAATCCCCCCCTTATTTATACTTTGCTTGCCTGCCTGCTGTGGATTATTCCTGGGGTTTTCCCCAGCGCGCAACATTGTATCCACCGAGCATCTGCGTGCGGTAGAAACTGTTGGAAGCAAAACCACAGACCAGCTCATATGCCAACTCCACTCCATATCGCTTAGGACTGTGCTATTACCCAAGATGGAAACATTGGTCAGGCACAACGTGATCGTGCTCTTGAGTTAGAATGCATCCTGAGGACTGGCTTGTGTTCCAGGTATCGTTTATACTAGGGCATTGCAACCAACCTGCGTGACCCACAATCAAAGCCAGTTGATAAGTGTGAAGCCCCTGATTCATGCTTGAAAGCAGACAGCAGCTGACGGCAATAATCAGTGAATGCACAGGGCCGGGCCTCTCTGCCATTTCATGCGCCAGCGTTCAGACATAAGGCCTTGCCCATAAGCATTCCTCAACCTACAAAAACTGAACCTACCTGCCTGCCTATGTACCTACCTTATTCTTATCCATGGAAGAACTGAGCCGACCTTTTCATAAATGGTGGCAGCAGCGACCAATCAGATTTTGTAGGCCGCCGTTTCCCCCTTAGGATGACTACCCACTACAGTTTTTTTTCACTGCGAAATTCGCAGCGTTTTTTTTTCTGCAGGAGTCTATGGGACTTGTAATGTTAAAATCGCGATTTCGCGGTAAATTGCGAATTTGCGTGATTTCGATTTTAACATTACAATTCCCATAGACCCCTGCAGAAAAAAAACTGCTACGAATTTCGCAGTGAAAAAAAAAACTGTAGTGGGTAGTCACCCTTATGGGCTGAATAAAACAGCCATTCTGTCGAACATACAATTTGTCCGGCTGCTGTGGCGTCTTGGGAAGATAGGCCAGTACATTCCTGCCCACTTCCATCTCCAATGGAGACTGGCTATAAATGGCTGCCGTGCTGTAGTATTTATGCTTCCAAGCTGTACGTGTCATAATAGAGCCTTAATGACATCACCAGTCTGCTTCAACTGTCAGACATCCAGGGTTATTGCATACAGTCTTTCTATCAATCTATCTATCTATCTATCTGTTTCTGTGTATAGATAAATATCTATATAAATATATAGAAATGCATATATATCGATATATATTTTTATGGATTTCTACCCAAATATATGGATGTATACATATATAGATATATAGTCATGTAAGGCTGAAGAAAAGACGTGCCGAGCGTTTAATTTCTTCAGCCTATGATGCGTTTTATTTTCATTATTCTCAGTATTGCTATTGTTATCCCAGGAGACGGCTATTATAAGCCATAAGAGGTGTAAGCGAATCTTCCTGATTTTAGGGAAAGGGTCAAGCAACGGTTTCAAGAATGCAACGCTGCACTGTGGGTGCCCGCAGAAACCTGCCAGCACTTGTGCCTTGTGCATGAATGTCACGTCGCCTCAAGCAGTACAAGGCCGCGTTGCAGGCAAAACCTTATTCGGGTACAAGCAAGAGTTGCAGGCAGCTAACCAATCCCCCCCTTATTTATACTTTGCTTGCCTGCCTGCTGTGGATTATTCCTGGGGTTTTCCCCAGCGCGCAACATTGTATCCACCGAGCATCTGCGTGCGGTAGAAACTGTTGGAAGCAAAACCACAGACCAGCTCATATGCCAACTCCACTCCATATCGCTTAGGACTGTGCTATTACCCAAGATGGAAACATTGGTCAGGCACAACGTGATCGTGCTCTTGAGTTAGAATGCATCCTGAGGACTGGCTTGTGTTCCAGGTATCGTTTATACTAGGGCATTGCAACCAACCTGCGTGACCCACAATCAAAGCCAGTTGATAAGTGTGAAGCCCCTGATTCATGCTTGAAAGCAGACAGCAGCTGACGGCAATAATCAGTGAATGCACAGGGCCGGGCCTCTCTGCCATTTCATGCGCCAGCGTTCAGACATAAGGCCTTGCCCATAAGCATTCCTCAACCTACAAAAACTGAACCTACCTGCCTGCCTATGTACCTACCTTATTCTTATCCATGGAAGAACTGAGCCGACCTTTTCATAAATGGTGGCAGCAGCGACCAATCAGATTTTGTAGGCCGCCGTTTCCCCCTTAGGATGACTACCCACTACAGTTTTTTTTCACTGCGAAATTCGCAGCGTTTTTTTTTCTGCAGGAGTCTATGGGACTTGTAATGTTAAAATCGCGATTTCGCGGTAAATTGCGAATTTGCGTGATTTCGATTTTAACATTACAATTCCCATAGACCCCTGCAGAAAAAAAACTGCTACGAATTTCGCAGTGAAAAAAAAAACTGTAGTGGGTAGTCACCCTTATGGGCTGAATAAAACAGCCATTCTGTCGAACATACAATTTGTCCGGCTGCTGTGGCGTCTTGGGAAGATAGGCCAGTACATTCCTGCCCACTTCCATCTCCAATGGAGACTGGCTATAAATGGCTGCCGTGCTGTAGTATTTATGCTTCCAAGCTGTACGTGTCATAATAGAGCCTTAATGACATCACCAGTCTGCTTCAACTGTCAGACATCCAGGGTTATTGCATACAGTCTTTCTATCAATCTATCTATCTATCTATCTGTTTCTGTGTATAGATAAATATCTATATAAATATATAGAAATGCATATATATCGATATATATTTTTATGGATTTCTACCCAAATATATGGATGTATACATATATAGATATATAGTCATGTAAGGCTGAAGAAAAGACGTGCCGAGCGTTTAATTTCTTCAGCCTATGATGCGTTTTATTTTCATTATTCTCAGTATTGCTATTGTTATCCCAGGAGACGGCTATTATAAGCCATAAGAGGTGTAAGCGAATCTTCCTGATTTTAGGGAAAGGGTCAAGCAACGGTTTCAAGAATGCAACGCTGCACTGTGGGTGCCCGCAGAAACCTGCCAGCACTTGTGCCTTGTGCATGAATGTCACGTCGTCTCAAGCAGTACAAGGCCGCGTTGCAGGCAAAACCTTATTCGGGTACAAGCAAGAGTTGCAGGCAGCTAACCAATCCCCCCCTTATTTATACTTTGCTTGCCTGCCTGCTGTGGATTATTCCTGGGGTTTTCCCCAGCGCGCAACATTGTATCCACCGAGCATCTGCGTGCGGTAGAAACTGTTGGAAGCAAAACCACAGACCAGCTCATATGCCAACTCCACTCCATATCGCTTAGGACTGTGCTATTACCCAAGATGGAAACATTGGTCAGGCACAACGTGATCGTGCTCTTGAGTTAGAATGCATCCTGAGGACTGGCTTGTGTTCCAGGTATCGTTTATACTAGGGCATTGCAACCAACCTGCGTGACCCACAATCAAAGCCAGTTGATAAGTGTGAAGCCCCTGATTCATGCTTGAAAGCAGACAGCAGCTGACGGCAATAATCAGTGAATGCACAGGGCCGGGCCTCTCTGCCATTTCATGCGCCAGCGTTCAGACATAAGGCCTTGCCCATAAGCATTCCTCAACCTACAAAAACTGAACCTACCTGCCTGCCTATGTACCTACCTTATTCTTATCCATGGAAGAACTGAGCCGACCTTTTCATAAATGGTGGCAGCAGCGACCAATCAGATTTTGTAGGCCGCCGTTTCCCCCTTAGAATGACTACCCACTACAGTTTTTTTTCACTGCGAAATTCGCAGCGTTTTTTTTTCTGCAGGAGTCTATGGGACTTGTAATGTTAAAATCGCGATTTCGCGGTAAATTGCGAATTTGCGTGATTTCGATTTTAACATTACAATTCCCATAGACCCCTGCAGAAAAAAAACTGCTACGAATTTCGCAGTGAAAAAAAAAAACTGTAGTGGGTAGTCACCCTTATGGGCTGAATAAAACAGCCATTCTGTCGAACATACAATTTGTCCGGCTGCTGTGGCGTCTTGGGAAGATAGGCCAGTACATTCCTGCCCACTTCCATCTCCAATGGAGACTGGCTATAAATGGCTGCCGTGCTGTAGTATTTATGCTTCCAAGCTGTACGTGTCATAATAGAGCCTTAATGACATCACCAGTCTGCTTCAACTGTCAGACATCCAGGGTTATTGCATACAGTCTTTCTATCAATCTATCTATCTATCTATCTATCTATCTATCTATCTATCTATCTATCTGTTTCTGTGTATAGATAAATATCTATATAAATATATAGAAATGCATATATATCGATATATATTTTTATGGATTTCTACCCAAATATATGGATGTATACATATATAGATATATAGTCATGTAAGGCTGAAGAAAAGACGTGCCGAGCGTTTAATTTCTTCAGCCTATGATGCGTTTTATTTTCATTATTCTCAGTATTGCTATTGTTATCCCAGGAGACGGCTATTATAAGCCATAAGAGGTGTAAGCGAATCTTCCTGATTTTAGGGAAAGGGTCAAGCAACGGTTTCAAGAATGCAACGCTGCACTGTGGGTGCCCGCAGAAACCTGCCAGCACTTGTGCCTTGTGCATGAATGTCACGTCGCCTCAAGCAGTACAAGGCCGCGTTGCAGGCAAAACCTTATTCGGGTACAAGCAAGAGTTGCAGGCAGCTAACCAATCCCCCCCTTATTTATACTTTGCTTGCCTGCCTGCTGTGGATTATTCCTGGGGTTTTCCCCAGCGCGCAACATTGTATCCACCGAGCATCTGCGTGCGGTAGAAACTGTTGGAAGCAAAACCACAGACCAGCTCATATGCCAACTCCACTCCATATCGCTTAGGACTGTGCTATTACCCAAGATGGAAACATTGGTCAGGCACAACGTGATCGTGCTCTTGAGTTAGAATGCATCCTGAGGACTGGCTTGTGTTCCAGGTATCGTTTATACTAGGGCATTGCAACCAACCTGCGTGACCCACAATCAAAGCCAGTTGATAAGTGTGAAGCCCCTGATTCATGCTTGAAAGCAGACAGCAGCTGACGGCAATAATCAGTGAATGCACAGGGCCGGGCCTCTCTGCCATTTCATGCGCCAGCGTTCAGACATAAGGCCTTGCCCATAAGCATTCCTCAACCTACAAAAACTGAACCTACCTGCCTA